>NW_027511677.1:300000-600000 GCF_048772815.1 Callospermophilus lateralis
GAGAGAGATTCAGATTCAGACACATCCCTTCATCCTGACCAGGTTGTTTGCCATGGAAGATGACTTTTGCTCTCTCAGGTGCTTCATACCTGCCTACAACTTCTCCAGGTATCATTTGTGCATGGACATTTGAGGTTCTCATCAGGTGGAAGGTCCCCAACTTTCCTGTATTGTAAGAACCACTCTGTCCCTGCTCTTCTGTAAAATGATTGAGGGAACAGTGTATACTTGGGGTTAAAAACATGTTTGATTTGTTTTACGAGTGATTCTGTGTGATGAATAATGGTATTGGGAACCTGCAATATTTACAAGAATATAGAGGTGAAATATAAGTAGGAAAACAGAAATCTAGGTATGATTTGAAGCCCAGAAGGGTTTTGCCCTTGATTGGGATACTTAGCTTTGAATGATGTTCTGCAAAGATGCCTCAGATAATTCGATATACAATGGCATAGGACCTTGTACATTGGATGATTGAATTTAGAAGAGAACATCCAGTCAAAAAGGGATATTCAGTAGGATTAGGAAGATAGTCTGTAGGTTTAGGAAGAAGAGTGAGTATAGGATTTGGACCAAAAGTTCTTTAGCAATAGACTTTCGGTTGTTGAGTGAATGTAAATGTCAGCACATATGAAGAGTCAGTCACTATGTTGAACTGGGGAAAATATGTAGAAAAGCAGATATCAATAGAAACATTACGAAATCAGGCAAAGTATAAAGTGAGTGATAGAATTAGACATTTTCAACAGGGTTGAGTTTGAATATATAAATTAGGAAAAAAACAAATATGTAGTCACTAATAGGATTGACAATTGACAGCATTAGGCAACCTGGACATGGATTTTTTTAGAAATCCATGTTCACTTTCCATTTAGGCTTTGGTACAATCATAAGTGTGACCTTTCCATTTTTTGTCCAGAATATTACTGTGATAATGAGGTGACATGAGTATTTCTTTCACCATTTCTGGGAGTAATATATTGAAGATGTAAAATGAGAATCAGGGGTACAAAGAGGTGTACCCTGTTTCTAGGAACATAGAGAAAAAGCATGAATAGACCATACTGTGAATAAATAATATAACTTTTTTGAACTTTAAATAATGAATTGAACTGATATCTGAAAAATTAAAGGAAATCGTATATTGATATACAATCATTCATTCCAACCAGGTATATATGTAATGGAAATATTTGTGTTTAGGTTTATCATGAAGAGTGTGTGAGTTTTGCTTCAAAATGATTATGGAAATTCAAAATAATGTGTTTGGAAAGAAGTCTCATGAAAAGACCAGTCAAGAAACCCTGACAATACATGTGTTCTGAAGCAAGAAGTGGTGAAAGTTGAAACAAATGCTTATTAATTTGTGAACTTGTGGATGAAATGTATATCCTGTGATGTGCAAAAACTGAAGAAACAATAATGTACCAGTGTCGAATACAAATGAATGACAAATTACAGATCATGTCCCATAGGAGTCTACTTGCATTGATGTTAGACTGGGTCAGTTACTGTAGAATAATTAGGATTTGTATGCACCATTCACTGAAGTTAGTTTTCAGTACTAGGAAACAAATATGTATTTCAGGTGGATGAATATTTCTGATTATAATCTTGTGAAAAGTGGATTATAAATCCACATACATGAACATGAATGAATTTAGAGAGTGTATATTAGACGCATATATTTCATATTTTGAAAAATTTGGAGAGTATATCTATATCTATATCTATATCTATACACACACACACACACACACACACACACACACACAAACACAAACACTCACAGACATTAAAAATACCAATATAAATGCCAATCGAAATTCATCAGTAAATATGTATCATCCACAAATGCAAAAATATTTATTTTACTGAACATGAGGTAATGTATAATGTTGTTCTACTAGGACGCTCTCCTATAGGTTGAATTTTCATTTCCAACAGCATTTAGGAGGAGTGAACTCTTCTCACAATTTGTATCTGCCAAGACAGCCACCTCACAAAAATGTACGTGTGATACCTGGTAGGATTCTATATATGCATATAAATATACATGTGTGAATAGGCTACAGAAAAGGGAAACAAGAATTCACATATTTGTTAAGTTTAAAAACACATGGAGAATATTTCAATTAAAATTTGACTAGATTTATAACTCCTACCTTATATAATGCAAATGTCAAGTCCAACTATACAACATGTCTCCTCTGAAGTACTTGTATTTCTAATGTGTTGGGTTAATTTTCTCCATTATATTAGGATGAATAGTCTGAGTCTACTAGGTATGGGTTAGTGTCAGGGATTCAGTATTTCGAATGGAAAATTGGAAAATGAATCCAATGTGTATGTAAATATATGCTGCACAAATATCCTCCCGCTCTCATCCAGATAAAGCCTTGACATTACCTTCACCCCAAGTAAGACACAATTAGAGGAGAAGAGTTAAAAAATCAGTGAATACATATCTGGAATGGAAAATGCTCAGGAGTTCACAACCTTGGAGGTGGTAGAGGAGTTTGCAAAACTAAGGGACAGAGTAAACCCTCCACAAACATGGAGCTCTGCTGGCCTAAAAACTTTTTGAGAAACTGCCTCTGAGCTTCCACACTTGAAATATATGTTGTTTTCAGGAGATTTGGCTTCCTCTGTAGTGAGACCATCAAAGCTGGGTCTGCATCTATGTGACCTGGAGGACATGGTTTCTTATTTTCCAATGAACAAGATGAAGCAGTGCTGAATCCTCTCTTTGTAGGTAAACTGAGGCCACTGGGGACTAAGTGTCTCCCCGTGTGGACTGTGAAGCCATTTGGTCCTCCTCCACTTTTTGTAGTGTTTTTGCTGCTGCACTGTGAGTTTGGTATTTGTTTCACGAAATACTAGGAGCTAAACTGGGACACAGTGCTGGATGGAGTTCTGTCACGTGTGGTGGGTCAGGGTCTGCAAGAGAATGCACCAACTAGGCTCCTATCTCTCACAGCTTGCCCCATTGCCCCCTTGTCCATATCAACCTGATTCTTAATTTTCCTCTGAAAACTCTCCATATAACAAGATGCCTTTACATATAAGGGTCTGCTGGCTGCACCATGTCAGTTACAAGCCATTTGGAATCCAATGGTAGATAAACATGGCCCAACCACGGATGTTTTATCAAACACCTCCCCACCATTGCTCTAGACCCACTACTCAGCAGGCTCCAACTTACTGGCATCTCTGTTCTACAACATTTTCATGAAACTCAGTAAATCAAGGCACTGTCTGGTATACTCATGATCAGCAACAGGACATCCAATGTTTCTCCAGTGCCACCTGGTCATAGGAATTTCAAAAATTTCATGGTATTTATCTAGCCATTTTTCAAGCATGAAGTTGGAGGCACTGTGGGTTTCAGTTCATTCAGCAAACATTAAATGGTGAGGAAGCTCATTTCAATGAAATCTCTGAAGAACTCTCACAGGCATGGCTTCCCAAAGAGTGGACAAAAGGTCACATTAGGCCAGGCCCATTGAGGTCTACAATGTGAGGTCCATGTGTGTTTTGACTCTCAACTATGGCTGCCATTTCTTTAAGAATAAAATCATGTGATATCCTTGCTGAGATTTTCAGGCCTCTGTGGAAATCCACCCGGGGCCTAGGTCTCAGTTTCCAAGAGCGACTTTCATCCGTGGCCTCTTAAAATCCCAACAAAATTCATGGCAATGCTTCTCTGAGTTCAGTTCCAAAACCCAGTCTCTAAGGGGAATCACACCAGAGTTCAAGCCCACGTGGACCCAGTCATTTTTTCCAATGCCACACAAATGACCAAAATTAAAACCAAAACACTCCCACATGGCCCTCATCTTATTTCATATAGTCAATCATCTTAACCTCTGGCTGGAGGTTTCCATGAGGGGCACAGCCCAAGACAGTGTCCAAAATCAGCTCCTTTGCCCCTCATTTGTCTAAAGTCAGGGTAGCCTGGACACCGTTTCTGTGAACCAGGAATGAACAAATAAGCCTGCCGTTAATACTTCTGTGTTTCTCCAATTTGAGGCCTACTGATTTTAGTTATCGATTCTTTAGGTGATTTAGAGTCATGCGAAAACACAAGCACCTCTGCAGGGCTTTGAAGAACTCATTTGACCCAAAGAATCCCTATTGTCATTTGATGGAGTGCAGGAACCTAACAGAGGAAGGCAAGAGACTTCATCCACAATGAATGACATTTTTTGCCATTTTGGTTTTGGAAGCTCAAATGGGATAATTCTTAAGATCCATCAGGTGCTGAGAATCTAAGTCACAGCCACACACAGGTCCAAGAGGCTGATAAAGAGCCACAGGTGAGGCCCATTCATTTCCATTTGAAAACTGTTTTCTTCAGGCTTCACAAAGGGGTGGACTGAGGCAAAGACCTTCCTGAGATTCAGTGCAACACAACAATAAGTAAGCAAAAGGCCCAAAGCAGGGTTTCTGTACTGAGACTTTCCTGGTCACACTGATATCTGAGTTTTCTGAGATGCTCGCCATTCTCTTCAGCTATCCAGTACATGGCCATGTCACAGAGCTTGGAGGTGGTACATATTTTGGACACAAATCCATGAGCCTATTCTGGAGAGTGGCCAGAATTCAGGAAGAAAACAACAACTTAGAAAGATAGCAGGTGTTGCACATCGATAAGACAAGCTGCAGTCCATTCATATATTGGGCAGGATGAATTATGGGATGATTTATACTAGACAGGACACATCCATTAATGCATTCTCTTTTCTAATGTCTACAACAACGGACACAGTGGGATACACAGAAAGAGAAACACTCGCCATGTCAAATGACTTACTAGAAACTGTCCACTCCAAACCAAACAAACCGCCTTTCCTATCTATTCTCAGAACATGAGACAAAACAACAAACCCACACCCACTCCCACAAAGGCACCTCCTTCCCCCAAGTAGGTCTGTGACTATCCGGAGTGTCCTCTGACTGGTGGGCCATACTATGTTCCCCCGAAATGGCCTGTCTTCTCTCAGATCTTGTTTCCTTGACCAACTCTGTGAAGATGTCAGGAAAAAGTGGTTAGCCACTACCTGTTTTCTCAGGAAAGGTCCATCTTCAGAGCTCTCCTGGCATTTGGCCATCCTCACATCATTAGGTACCAAGAAAACTGACTCTGTCCTTGGTAAATCCAAACAAGTGAGCCCACTGGGACTGGGACTGGGACTGCCTCTGGGTGCCTGGCTTCTTGGATACCAAGTTCAGAGAGTTCCATTACCAAGGAAATGAGGTATGTCACATTCTTTGGAACTGAATGAGGTCACTGCCTTGGCAACCACTTTGTCCTAACAGTTGCTTTCAAGGGTAACATAAGATGGAGGTTGCCCCTACTTCCTGTGACACTTTCATAAGGTAGAATGTATATCACCATTGGCACCCGGGAACAGCTCTCCACTCAGCCCTGGTTTGGTCCATCTTCTGTACAATAGGAAGAGAGAGAGGCAGATTCAGACACATCCCTTCATCCTGACCAGGTTGTTTGCCATGGAAGTTGACTTTTGCTCTCTCAGGTGCTTCATACCTGCCTACAACTTCTCCAGGTATCATTTGTGCATGGACATTTGAGGTTCTCATCAGATGGAAGGTCCCCAACTTTCCTGTATTGTAAGAACCACTCTGTCCCTGCTCTTCTGTAAAATGATTGAGGGAACAGTGTATACTTGGGGTTAAAAACAGGTTTGATTTGGATTACGAGTGATTCTGTGTGATGAATAATGGTATTGGGAACCTGCAATATTTACAAGAATATAGAGGTGAAATATAAGTAGGAAAACAGAAATCTAGGTATGATTCGAAGCCCAGAAGGGTTTTGCCCTTGATTGGGATACTTCGCTTTGAATGATGTTCTGCAAAGATGCCTCAGATAATTCGATATACAATGGCATAAGACCTTGTACATTGGATGATTGAATTTAGAAGAGAACATCCAGTCAAAAAGGGATATTCAGTAGGATTAGGAAGATAGTCGGTAGGTTTAGGAAGAAGAGTGAGTATAGGATTTGGACCAAAAGTTCTTTAGCAATAGACTTTCGGTTGTGGAGTGAATGAAAATGTCAGCACATATGAAGAGTCAGTCACTATGTTGAACTGGGGAAAATATGTAGAAAAGCAGATATCAATAGAAACATTACGAAATCAGGCAAAGTATAAAGTGAGTGATAGAATTAGACATTTTCAACAGGGTTGAGTTTGAATATATAAATTAGGAAAAAAACAAATATGTAGTCACCAATAGGATTGACAATTGACAGCAATAGGATTGACAATTGACAGCATTAGGCAACCTGGACATGGATGTTTTTAGAAATCCATGTTCACTTTCCATTTAGGCTTTGGTACAATCATAAGTGTGACCTTTCCATTTTTTGCCCATAATATTACTGTGATAATGAGGTGACATGAGTATTTCTTTCACCGTTTCTGGGAGCAATATATTGAAGATGTAAAATGAGAATCGGGGGTACAAAGAGGTGTACCCTGTTTCTAGGAACATAGAGAAAAAGCATGAATAGACAATAGAGTGAGTAAATAATATAACTTTTTTGAACTTTAAATAATGAATTGAACTGATATCTGAAAAATTAAAGGAAATCGTATATTGATATACAATCATTCATTCCAACCAGGTATATATGTAATGGAAATATTTGTGTTTTGGTTTATCATGAAGAGTGTGTGAGTTTTGCTTCAAAATGATTATGGAAATTCAAAATAATGTGTTTGGAAAGAAGTCTCACGAAAAGACCAGTCAAGAAACCCTGACAATACATGTGTTCTGAAGCAAGAAGTGGTGAAAGTTGAAACAAATGCTTATTAATTTGTGAACTTGTGGATGAAATGTATATCCTGTGATGTGCAAAAACTGAAGAAACAATAATGTACCAGTGTCGAATACAAATGAATGACAAATTACATATCATGTCCCATAGGAGTCTACTTGCATTGATGTTAGACTGGGTCAGTTACTGTAGAATAATTAGGATTTGTATGCACCATTCACTGAAGTTAGTTTTCAGTACTAGGAAACAAATATGTATTTCAGGTGGATGAATATTTCTGATTATAATCTTGTGAAAAGTGGATTATAAATCCACATACATGAACATGAATGAATTTAGAGAGTGTATATTAGACACATATATTTCATATTTTGAAAAATTTGGAGAGTATATCTATATCTATATCTATATCTATACACACACACACACACACACACAACTCACAGACATTAAAAAGTACCAATATAAATGCCAATCGAAATTCATCAGTAAATATGTATCATCCACAAATGCAAAAATATTTATTTTACTGAACATGAGTTAATGTATAATGTTGTTCTACTAGGACGCTCTCCTATAAGTTGAATTTTCATTTCCAACAGCATTTAGGAGGAGTGAACTCTTCTCACAATTTGTATCTGCCAAGACAGCCACCTCACAAAAATGTACGTGTGATACCTGGTAGGATTCTATATATGCATATAAATATACGTGTGTGAAGAGACTACAGAAAAAGGAAACAAGAATTCACATATTTGTTAAGTTTAAAACACATGGAGAATATTTCAAATAAATTTGACTAGATTAATAACTCCTACCTTATATAATGCAAATGTCAAGTCCAACTATAAAACATGTCTCCTCTGAAGTACTTGTATTTCTAATGTGTTGGGTTAATTTTCTCCATTATATTAGGATGAATAGTCTGAGTCTACTAGGTATGGGTTAGTGTCAGGGATTCAGTATTTCGAATGGAAAATTGGAAAATGAATCCAATGTGTATGTAAATATATGCTGCACAAATATCCTCCCGCTCTCATCCAGAACAATGCCTTGACATTACCTTCACCCCAAGTAAGACACAATTAGAGGAGAAGAGTTACAAAATCAGTGAATACATATCTGGAATGGAAAATGCTCAGGAGTTCACAACCTTGGAGGTGGTAGAGGAGTTTCCAAAACTAAGGGACAGGGTAAACACTCCACAAACATGGAGCTCTGCTGGCCTAAAAACTTTTTGAGAAACTGCCTCTGAGCTTCCACACTTGAAATATATGTTGTTTTCAGGAGATTTGGCTTCCTCTGTAGTGAGACCATCAAAGCTGGGTCTGCATCTATGTGACCTGGAGGACATGGTTTCTTATTTTCCAATGAACAAGATGAAGCAGTGCTGAATCCTCTCTTTGTAGGTAAACTGAGGCCACTGGGGACTAAGTGTCTCCCCGTGTGGACTGTGAAGCCATTTGGTCCTCTTCCACTTTTTGTGGTGTTTTTGCTGCTGCACTGTGAGTTTGGTATTTGTATCACGAAATACTAGGAGCTAAACTGGGACACAGTGCTGGAGGGAGTTCTGTCACGTGTGGTGGGTCAGGGTCTGCAAGAGAATGCACCAACTAGGCTCCTATCTCTCACAGCTTGCCCCATTGCCCCCTTGTCCATATCAACCTGATTCTTAATTTTCCTCTGAAAACTCTCCATATAACAAGATGCCTTTACATATAAGGGTCTGTTGGCTGCACCATGTCAGTTACAAACCATTTGGAATCCAATGGTAGATCCACATGGCCCTACCACGGATGTTTTATCAAACACCTCCCAACCACTGCTCTAGACACACTACTCAGCAGGCTCCAAATTTCTGGCATCTCTGTTCTACACCATTTTCATGAAACTCAGTAAATCAAGGCACTGTCTGGTATACTCATGATCAGCAACAGGACATCCAATGTTTCTCCAGTGCCACCTGGTCATAGGAATTTCAAAAATTTCATGGTATTTATCTAGCCATTTTTCAAGCATGAAGTTGGAGGCACTGTGGGTTTCAGTTCATTCAGCAAACATTAAATGGTGAGGAAGCTCATTTCAATGAAATCTCTGGAGAACTCTCACAGGCATGGCTTCCCAAAGAGTGGACAAAAGGTCACATTAGGCCAGGCCCATTGAGGTCTACAATGTGAGGTCCATGTGTGTTTTGACTCTCAACTATGGCTGCCATTTCTTTAAGAATAAAATCATGTGATATCCTTGCTGAGATTCCCAGGCCTCTGTGGAAATCCACCCAGGGCCTAGGTCTCAGTTTCCAAGAGCGACTTTCATGCATGGCCTCTTAAAATCCCAACAAAATTCATGGCAATGCTTCTCTGAGTTCAGTTCCAAAACCCAGTCTCTAAGGGGAATCACACCAGAGTTCAAGCCCACGTGGAAACAGTCATTTTTTCCAATGCCACACAAATGACCAAAATTAAAACCAAAACACTCCCACATGGCCCTCATCTTATTTCATATAGTCAATCATCTTAACCTCTGGCTGGAGGTTTCCATGAGGGGCGCAGCCCAAGACAGTGTCCAAAATCAGCTCCTTTGCCCCTCATTTGTCTAAAGTCAGGGTAGCCTGGACACCGTTTCTGTGAACCAGGAGTGAACAAATAAGCCTGCCGTTAATACTTCTGTGTTTCTCCAATTTGAGGCCTACTGATTTTAGTTATCGATTCTTTAGGTGATTTAGAGTCATGCGAAAACACAAGCACCTCTGCAGGGCTTTGAAGAACTCATTTGGCCCAAAGAATCCCTATTGTCATTTGATGGAGTGCAGGAACCTAACAGAGGAAGGCAAGAGACTTCATCCACAATGAATGAAATTTTTTGCCATTTTGGTTTTGGAAGCTCACATGGGATCATTCTTAAGATCCATCAGGTGCTGAGAATCTAAGTCACAGCCACACACAGGCCCAAGAGGCTGATAAAGACACATCCCTTCCCAAAGCAATTAAGCAAAGAGCCACAGGTGAGGCCCATTCATTTCCATTTGAAAACTGTTTTCTTCAGGCTTCACAAAGGGGTGGCCTGAGGCAAAGACCTTCCTGAGATTCAGTGCAACACAACAATAAGTAAGCAAAAGGCCCAAAGCAGGGTTTCTGCACTGAGACTTTCCTGGTCACACTGATATCTGAGTTTTCTGAGATGCTCGCCATTCTCTTCAGCTATCCAGTACATGGCCATGTCACAGAGCTTGGAGGTGGTACATATTTTGGACACAAATCCATGAGCCTATTCTGGAGAGTGGCCAGAATTCAGGAAGAAAACAACAACTTAGAAAGATAGCAGGTGTTGCACATCGATAAGACAAGCTGCAGTCCATTCATATATTGGGCAGGATGAATTATGGGAAGATTTATACTAGACAGGACACATCCATTAATGCATTCTCTTTTCTAATGTCTACAACAACGGACACAGTGGGATACACAGAAAGAGAAACACTCGCCATGTCAAATGACTTACTAGAAACTGTCCACTCCAAACCAAACAAACCGCCTTTCCTATCTATTCTCAGAACATGAGACAAAACAACAAACCCACACCCACTCCCACAAAGGCACCTCCTTCCCCCAAGTAGGTCTGTGACTATCCGGAGTGTCCTCTGACTGGTGGGCCATACTATGTTCCCCCGAAATGGCCTGTCTTCTCTCAGATCTTTTTCCTTGACCAACTCTGTGAAGATGTCAGGAAAAAGTGGTTAGCCACTACCTGTTTTCTCAGGAAAGGTCCATCTTCAGAGCTCTCCTGGCATTTGGCCATCCTCACATCATTAGGTACCAAGAAAACTGACTCTGTCCTTGGTAAATCCAAACAAGTGAGCCCACTGGGACTGGGACTGGGACTGCCTCTGGGTGCCTGGCTTCTTGGATACCAAGTTCAGAGAGTTCCATCACCAAGGAAATGAGGTATGTCACATTCTTTGGAACTGAATGAGGTCACTGCTTTGGCAACCACTTTGTCCTAACAGTTGCTTCAAAGGGTAACATAAAATGGAGGTTGCCCCCGCTTCCTGTGACACTTTCATAAGGTAGAATGTATATCACCATTGGCACCCGGGAACAGCTCTCCACTCAGGCCTGGTTTGGTCCATCTTCTCTACAATAAGAAGAGAGAGATTCAGATTCAGACACATCCCTTCATCCTGACCAGGTTGTTTGCCATGGAAGATGACTTTTGCTCTCTCAGGTGCTTCATACCTGCCTACAACTTCTCCAGGTATCATTTGTGCATGGACATTTGAGGTTCTCATCAGGTGGAAGGTCCCCAACTTTCCTGTATTGTAAGAACCACTCTGTCCCTGCTCTTCTGTAAAATGATTGAGGGAACAGTGTATACTTGGGGTTAAAAACATGTTTGATTTGTTTTACGAGTGATTCTGTGTGATGAATAATGGTATTGGGAACCTGCAATATTTACAAGAATATAGAGGTGAAATATAAGTAGGAAAACAGAAATCTAGGTATGATTTGAAGCCCAGAAGGGTTTTGCCCTTGATTGGGATACTTAGCTTTGAATGATGTTCTGCAAAGATGCCTCAGATAATTCGATATACAATGGCATAGGACCTTGTACATTGGATGATTGAATTTAGAAGAGAACATCCAGTCAAAAAGGGATATTCAGTAGGATTAGGAAGATAGTCTGTAGGTTTAGGAAGAAGAGTGAGTATAGGATTTGGACCAAAAGTTCTTTAGCAATAGATTTTCGGTTGTTGAGTGAATGTAAATGTCAGCACATATGAAGAGTCAGTCACTATGTTGAACTGGGGAAAATATGTAGAAAAGCAGATATCAATAGAAACATTACGAAATCAGGCAAAGTATAAAGTGAGTGATAGAATTAGACATTTTCAACAGGGTTGAGTTTGAATATATAAATTAGGAAAAAAACAAATATGTAGTCACTAATAGGATTGACAATTGACAGCATTAGGCAACCTGGACATGGATATTTTTAGAAATCCATGTTCACTTTCCATTTAGGCTTTGGTACAATCATAAGTGTGACCTTTCCATTTTTTGTCCAGAATATTACTGTGATAATGAGGTGACATGAGTATTTCTTTCACCATTTCTGGGAGTAATATATTGAAGATGTAAAATGAGAATCAGGGGTACAAAGAGGTGTACCCTGTTTCTAGGAACATAGAGAAAAAGCATGAATAGACCATACTGTGAATAAATAATATACCTTTTTTGAACTTTAAATAATGAATTGAACTGATATCTGAAAAATTAAAGGAAATCGTATATTGATATACAATCATTCATTCCAACCAGGTATATATGTAATGGAAATATTTGTGTTTAGGTTTATCATGAAGAGTGTGTGAGTTTTGCTTCAAAATGATTATGGAAATTCAAAATAATGTGTTTGGAAAGAAGTCTCATGAAAAGACCAGTCAAGAAACCCTGACAATACATGTGTTCTGAAGCAAGAAGTGGTGAAAGTTGAAACAAATGCTTATTAATTTGTGAACTTGTGGATGAAATGTATATCCTGTGATGTGCAAAAACTGAAGAAACAATCATGTACCAGTGTCGAATACAAATGAATGACAAATTACAGATCATGTCCCATAGGAGTCTACTTGCATTGATGTTAGACTGGGTCAGTTAGTGTAGAATAATTAGGATTTGTATGCACCATTCACTGAAGTTAGTTTTCAGGAAACAAATATGTATTTCAGGTGGATGAATATTTCTGATTATAATCTTGTGAAAAGTGTATTATAAATCCACATACATGAACATGAATGAATTTAGAGAGTGTATATTAGACGCATATATTTCATATTTTGAAAAATTTGGAGAGTGTATCTATATCTATATCTATATCTATACACACACACACACACACACACACACACACACAACTCACAGACATTAAAAATACCAATATAAATGCCAATCGAAATTCATCAGTAAATATGTATCATCCACAAATGCAAAAATATTTATTTTACTGAACATGAGTTAATGTATAATGTTGTTCTACCAGGACGCTCTCCTATTGGTTGAATTTTCATTTCCAACAGCATTTAGGAGGAGTGAACTCTTCTCACAATTTGTATCTGCCAAGACAGCCACCTCACAAAAATGTACGTGTGATACCTGGTAGGATTCTATATATGCATATAAATATACATGTGTGAATAGGCTACAGAAAAGGGAAATTCACATATTTGTTAAGTTTAAAAACACATGGAGAATATTTCAATTAAAATTTGACTAGATTTATAACTCCTACCTTATATAATGCAAATGTCAAGTCCAACTATACAACATGTCTCTGGAGAACCTTTGGATGTCCTGTTGTTTATCATGAGTATACTAGACAGTCCCTTGATTGACTGTGTTTCATGAAAATGATCTAGAACAGACATGCCAGTAAGTTGGTGCCTGCTGAGTAGTGTGCCTAGAGCAGTGGTGTGTATGTGTGTCATAATACATCTCTGATGTGGCCATATGGATTTGCCATTGGCTTCCAAATGGCTTGTGACAGACATGGTGAGCAGACACTAATATGTAAGGGCGTCTTGTTATATGGAGAGGTTTCATGGCAATGTTAAGAATCAGGTTGCAATAGACAAGGGAAAATGATATGTGGGATAGAAGCCTTGTTGGTGCATTCTCCTGCAGACCCTGACCCACCACATGTGGCAGAACTCCATCCAGCACTGTGTCCCTTTTGAACTCCTTGTATTTCGTGAAGCAAATACCAAACTCCCAATGCAGGAGAAAGAAAAACCATGAAAAAGTGGAGGATGACCAAATGGCTTCACAGCCCAGATGGGGAGAGACTTAGCACGCACTGGTCACATTTTACTTAAAAGAGAGAATTCACCACTGCTGCCTCATGTTCATTAGAAAATAAGAAACCATGTCCTCCAGGTCACATAGAATCAGACCCAGCTTTGATGGTCTCACGACAAAGGAAGCTAAAGCTCCTGAAAACAACATATATTTCAAGTGCCCAACCTCAGAGGCAGTTTATCAAGAAGTCCTTTAGGCCAGCAGAGCTCCATGTTTGTGGAGTTTTTAACCTGTCCCTTACTTATGGAAACTTCTCTACCACATCCAAGGTTGTGAACTCATGAGCATTTTCCATTCCAGTTATATATTCACAGATTTTATAACTCTTCTCCACTAATTGTGTCTTACTTGGGGCGAAGGTAATGTCAAGGCATTGTTCTGGATGAGAGAGGGAAAATATTTTGTGTAGCACATATTTGATAGACATTGGATTCTTTTTCCTATTTTCCATTCAAAATACTGAATCCCTGACACTAACACATACCCTACTAGACTCTGACTACTAATCCTAATATGATGGAGAAAAATAACCCAAATAGAACAGAAATACAAGCAGGTCAGAGGAGGCATGGTGTATTTTTGAACTTTTCTTTTGCATAATAAATGGTAGGTGTTATAAATCTAGTGAATTTTTATTTGGAATAGTTTTTCATGTGTTTTTAAAATTAACAAATATGTGAATCCCTGCCTCCCTTTCTCTGTAGCCTATACAGCACATGTATTTTTATATGTACATATTGAATCCTACCTGGTATCACACGTACATTTTTGTGAGGTTGCTGACTCGGCAGATATAAATTGTGTGAAGAGACTACCCCTCTTAAACGCTGTTGGAACTAAAAATTCAACCTATGGGTGAGCTTCCTAGTACAACAACATTATACATAATTCCATGTTCAGTAAAGTATATATTTTTGCATCAGTAGATGTTATATATTTCATTATAAATTTCATTTGGCATATATTGCTACTTTTTTATGTTTCTCTGTGTGTTTCATTCATACATTCATACATTCTTTCATGTATGCATGAGGAAATATAATCAACTTTTCTCAAGATTATTATTGGAAATATTCATCCACCTGAAATACATATTTGTTTCCTTGTACTGACAACTCACTTCTGTGAATGGTGCATACAAATCCTAATAATTCTACAGTATCTGACCCAGTTTAACATCAATGCAAGTAGATTCCTATGGGACATGATGTGTATTTTGACGTTCATTTATATTCAACACTGCTACATTAATATTTCTGCAGTTTTTGCACATCATAGGATATATATTTCATCCACAAGTTCACAACTTTATAGGTATTTTTTCACTTTTAATCATTTCCTGCTTCAGAACACATGTATTCCTCCCGGTTTCTTGACTGGTCTTTTCATGAGACTTCTCTGCAAACACATTTTTTTTAATTTCATAATCAGTTTTGAAGCAAAACTCACACACTTTTTATGATAAACCATAAATCTAATATCACCATTAGAAGCATAACTGTTTGGAATGGATGATTGTATATCAATATTAGGTTTCCTGTATATTTTCAGAAATCAATTCAATCCATTATTTAAAGTTCGAACCAGTTATATTATTTATTCACAGTATGGTCTATTCATGCATTATCTCTATATTCATAGGCACAAGGTACACCTATTTGTACCCCCAATTAATTTATACGTCTTCAAAATATTGCTTTCCTACATATTTTACCCAGTTCATCATTGTGACTGACTCTTCACATGTGCTGACATTTACATTCACTCTCTACCTGAAACCCTATTGCTAAAGAACTTTTGGTCCAAATCCTATACTCACTCTTTTATCTAAACCTACCGACTATTTTCCTAATCCTACTGAATATCCCTTTTTGACTGGATGTTCTCTTCCACATTCAATCATCCAAATTAGAAGGTCCTATGCCATAGTATATTGATTTAACTGAGACAACTGTGCAGGACATAAATCAATGCTAAGTATCCCAATCAAGAACCCAATGCCCTTCTGGGCTTCAAAACTTACCTAGATTTCTGTTTTCATACTTATATTTCACCTATATATTCTTATAAATATCACAGGTTCCTAATACAAATATTCATTCCAGAGAATGATTCCTAACCCAAATTGAACATGTTATTAACCCTAACCATACACTTTTCCCTCAGTCTAATTTTACAGAAGAGCAGGGACAGAGTTGGTCTTACAATACAGGAATATAGGCGATCTTCCAGCTGCTGAAAACCTAAAAGGTCCATGCTGAAATGATCCTTGGAGAAGATGTAGGCAGCTATGAAGGACATGAGAGAGCAAAAGTCATCTTCCATGGCAAACAACCTGGTCAGGTTGATGGGATGTGTCTGAATTAGCCTCTCTCTTCCTAATGTAGAGAAGATGGACCAAACCATGCCTGTGTGGAGAGCTGTTCCCCGGTGCCTATGGTTGATATACCATTCTAACATATGAATGAGTCACAGCAAGTAGAGGCAGCCTCCATCTTTTGGGAACCATGTAAGCAACTGTTAAAACAAAGTGGTTTCCAAGGCAGTGACTTCATTCAGATCTTGAAGAAAGTGACATCACCTTACAGTTTTGGTAATGAAAGTCTGTGATCTTGGGATCCAGGAAACCAGGCACACAGAGTCAAACAAACTCCATGTCCCAGTGGGCTAACTTGTTTGGATTTAACAAGACAGAGTCACTCTTTCTTTGTACCTACTGATGTGAGGACAGCCAAATGCCTGGAAACTATGAAGACTGGCCTTTCCAGAGAAAGCAGGTAGTTTCTCACCATGGGCTCCAGACAACTTCACAGAGTTGGCCAAAGAGACCAGATTGGAGACAGGACACGCCATTTTGGGGGAACATAGTATGGCCCACAAGTCAGAGGACACTCCGGATAGTCACAGACCTACTTGGGGAAAGGAGGTGACTTTTTGGGTGTGAGTGTGAGTTTGTGGTTTTGTCTCATGTTCTGAGAATAGTTAGGAAAGCTGGTTTGTTTGTTTTGGAGTGGACTGTGTCTAGTAAGTCCTTTGACAAGGTGAGTGTTTCTGTGTCTATATATCATACTGTGTCCGTGATTGCAGACATTAGAAAAGAGAATGCATCAATGGATGTGTCCTGTCTACAAGAAAGCTTCAAAGCATTCATCCTGCGCAATTAATGAATGGACTGCAGGTTGCCGTATGGATGGGCAACTCCTGCCATCTTTCTAAATTCCTGTTTTCTTCCTGAATTCTGGACACTCTCCAGAATACGCTCATGATTTTGTGTCCAAGATATGTACCACCTCCATCTCTGTGACATGGCCATGTACTGGATAGCTGATGGGAATGGCGAGTATCTCAGAAAACTCAGATATCAGTATGCCCAAGAAAGTCTCAGTGGAGAAACCCTGCTTTGCGCCTTTTGCTTACCTATTCTGTTGCCCTGAATGTCAGGAAGGTCTTTGCCTCAGGCCACACTTTGTGAAGCCTGCAGAAAATAGTTTTCAAATGGAAAAGAATGGTCATTACCTGTGCCTCTTTGCTTAATTGCTTTGGAAATGGATGTTTCTGAATCAGCCTCTCAGCCCTATGTGAGGCTGTGGCTTAGATTCACAGCACATGATGGGTCTAAAGAAAAATCCCATGTGTGCATCCCAAACCAAAATGGACAAAAGAGCTGTCAGAGTAGTTCTTACAATACAGGAAAGTTGGGGACCTTCCACTTGATGAGAACCTCAAATGTCCATGCACAAATGATACCTGGAGAAGTTGTAGGCAGGTATGAAGCACCTGAGAGAGCAAAAGTCATCTTCCATGGCAAACAACCTGGTCAGGATGAAGGGATGTGTCTGAATCTGAATCTCTCTCTTCTTATTGTAGAGAAGATGGACCAAACCAGGCCTGAGTGGAGAGCTGTTCCCGGGTGCAAATGGTTGATATACATTCTACCTTATGAAAGTGTCACAGGAAGTAGGGGCAACCTCCATCTTATGTTACCCTTGGAAGCAACTGTTAGGACAAAGTGGTTGCCAAGGCAGTGACCTCATTCAGTTCCAAAGAATGTGACATACCTCATTTCCTTGGTGATGGAACTCTCTGAACTTGGTATCCAAGAAGCCAGGCACCCAGAGGCAGTCCCAGTCCCAGTCCCAGTGGGCTCACTTGTTTGGATTTACCAAGGACAGAGTCAGTTTTCTTGGTACCTAATGATGTGAGGATGGCCAAATGCCAGGAGAGCTCTGAAGATGGACCTTTCCTGAGAAAACAGGTAGTGGCTAACCACTTTTTCCTGACATCTTCACAGAGTTGGTCAAGGAAAGAAGGTCTGAGAGAAGACAGGCCATTTCGGGGGAACATAGTATGGCCCACCAGTCAGAGGACACTCCGGATAGTCACAGACCTACTTGGGGGAAGGAGGTGCCTTTGTGGGAGTGGGTGTGGGTTTGTTGTTTTGTCTCATGTTCTGAGAATAGATAGGAAAGGCGGTTTGTTTGGTTTGGAGTGGACAGTTTCTAGTAAGTCATTTGACACGGCGAGGGTTTCTGTTTCTGTGTATCCCACTGTGTCTGTTGTTGTAGACATTAGAAAAGAGAATGCATTAATGGATGTGTCCTGTCTAGTATAAATCTTCCCATAATTCATCCTGCCGAATATATGAATGGACTGCAGCTTGTCTTATCGATGTGCAACACCTGCTATCTTTCTAAGTTGTTGTTTTCTTCCTGAATTCTGGCCACTCTCCAGAATAGGCTCATGGATTTGTGTCCAAAAAATGTACCACCGCCAAGCTCTGTGACATGGCCATGTACTGGATACCTGAAGAGAATGGCGAGCATCTCAGAAAACTCAGATATCAGTGTGACCAAAAAAATCTCAGTGCAGAAACCCTGCTTTGGGCCTTTTGCTTACTTATTGTTGTGTTGCACTGAATGTCAGGAAGGTCTTTGCCTCAGGCCACCCCTTTGTGAAGCCTGAAGAAAACAGTTTTCAAATGGAAATGAATGGGCCTCACCTGTGGCTCTTTGCTTAATTGCTTTGGAAAGAGATGTGTCTTTATCAGCCTTTGGACCTGTGTGTGGCTGTGACTTAGATTCTCAGCACCTGATGGATCTTAAGAATGATCCCATGTGAGCTTCCAAAACCAAAATGGCAAAAAATATCATTCATTGTGGATGAAGTCTCTTGCCTTCCTCTGTTAGGTTCCTGCACTCCATCAAATGAGAATAGGGATTCTTTGGGTCAAATGAGTTCTTCAAAGCCCTGCAGAGGTGCTTGTGTTTTCGCATGACTCTAAATCACCTAAAGAATTGATACCTAAAATCAGTAGGCCTGAAATTGGAGAAACAAAGAAGTATTAAAGGCAGGCTTATTTGTTCACTCCTGGTTCACAGAAACGGTGTCCAGGCTACCCTGACTTTAGGCAAATGAGGGGCAAAGGAGCTGATTTTGGACACTGTCTTGGGCTGCGCCCCTCATGGAAACCTCCAGCCAGAGGTTAAGATGATTGACTATATGGAATAAGATGAGGGCCATGTGGGAGTGTTTTGGTTTTGATTTTGGTCATTTGTGTGGCATTGGAAAAAATGACTGGGTACACGTGGGGTTGAACTCTGGTGTGATTCCCCTTAGAGACTGGGTTTTGGAAATGAACTCAGAGAAGCATTGCCATGAATTTTGTTGGGATTTTAAGAGGCCACGCATGAAAGTCGCTCTTGGAACCTGAGACCTAGGCCCTGGGTGGATTTCAACAGAGGACTGGAAATCTCAGCAAGGATATCACATGATTTTATTCTTAAAGAAATGGCAGCCATAGTTGAGAGTCAAAACACACATGGACCTTACATTGTAGACCTCAATGGGCCTGGCCTAATGTGACCTTTTGTCCACTCTTTGGGAAGCCGTGCCTGTGAGAGTTCTCCAGAGATTTCATTGAAATGAGCTTCCTCACCATTTAATGTTTGCTGAATGAACTGAAATCCACAGTGCCTCCAACTTCATGCTTGAAAAATGGCTAGATAAATACCATGAAATTTTTGAAATTCCTATGACCAGGTGGCACTGGAGAAACATTGGATGTCCTGTTGCTGATCATGATTATACCAGACAGTGCCTTGACTTACTGAGTTTCATGAAAATGGTGTAGAACAGAGATGCCAGTAAGTTGGAGCCTGCTGAGTAGTGTGTCTAGAGCAGTGGTGGGGAGGTGTTTGATAAAACATCCGTGGTAGGGCCATGTGGATATACCATTGCATTCCAAATGGCTTGTAACTGACATGGTGCAGCCAGCAGACCCTTATATGTAAAGGCATATTGTTATATGGAGAGTTTTCAGAGGAAAATTAAGAATCAGGTTGATATGGACAAGGGGGCAATGGGGCAAGCTGTGAGAGATAGGAGCCTAGTTGGTGCATTCTCTTGCAGACCCTGACCCACCACACGTGACAGAACTCCCTCCAGCACTGTGTCCCAGTTTAGCTCCTAGTATTTCGTGAAACAAATACCAAACTCACAGTGCAGCAGCAAAAACTCCACAAAAAGTGGAAGAGGACCAAATGGCTTCACAGTCTACACGGGGAGACACTTAGTCCCCAGTGGCCTCAGTTTACCTTCAAAGAGAGGATTCAGCACTGCTTCATCTAGTTCTTTGGAAATAAGAAACCATGTCCTCCAGGTCACATAGATGCAGACCCAGCTTTGATGGTCTCACTACAAAGGAAGCCAAATCTCCTGAAAACAACATATATTTCAAGTGCAAAACTCAGTGGCAGTTTCTCAAAAAGTTTTTACGCCAGCAGAGCTCCATGTTTTTGGAGTGTTTACCCTGTCCCTTAGTTTTGGAAACTGCTCTACCACCTCCAAGGTTGTGAACTCCTGAGCATTTTCCATTCCAGATATGTATTCACTGATTTTGTAACTCTTCTCCTCTAATTGTGTCTTACTTGTGGTGAAGGTAATGTCAAGGCATTGTTCTGGATGAGAGCACTAGGATATTTGTGCAGCATATATTTACATACACATTGGATTCATTTTCCAATTTTCCATTCGAAATACTGAATCCCTGACACTAACCCATACCTAGTAGACTCAGACTATTCATCCTAATATAATGGAGAAAATTAACCCAACACAATAGAAATACAAGCACTTCAGAGGAGACATGTTGTATTGTTGGACTTGACATTTGCATTATATAAGGTAGGAGTTATAAATCTAGTCAAATTTTAATTGAAATATTCTCCATGTGTTTTTAAACTTAACAAATATGTGAATTCTTGTTTCCCTTTTCTGTAGCCTATTCACACATGTATATTTATATGCATATATAGAATCCTACCAGGTATCACACGTACATTTTTGTGAGGTGGCTGCCTTGGCAGATACAAATTGTGAGAAGAGTTCACTCCTCCTAAATGCTGTTGGAAATGAAAATTCAACCTATAGGAGAGCGTCCTAGTAGAACAACATTATACATTAACTCATGTTCAGTAAAATAAATATTTTTGCATTTGTGGATGATATATATTTACTGATGAATTCGATTGGCATTTATATTGGTACTTTTTAATGTCTGTGAGTGTTGTGTGTGTGTGTTTGTGTGTGTGTGTGTGTATATATATAGATATGGATATAGATATAGATATAGATATAGATTTACTCTCCAAATTTTTCAAAATATGAAATATATGTGTCTAATATACACTCTCTAAATTCATTCATGTTCATGTATGTGGATTTATAATCCACTTTTCACAAGATTATAATCAGAAATATTCATCCACCTGCAATAGATATTTGTTTCCTAGTACTTAAAACTAACTTCAGTGAATTGTGCATACAAATCCTAATTATTCTACAGTAACTGACCCAGTCTAACATCAATGCAAGTAGACTCCTATGGGACATGATATGTAATTTGTCATTCATTTGTATTCGACACTGGTACATTATTATTTCTTCAGTTTTTGAACATCATAATATATACATTTGCCAAGGCAGTGACCTCATTCAGTTCCAAAGAATGTGACATACCTCATTTCCTTGGTGATGGAACTCTCTGAACTTTGTATCCAAGGAGCCAGGCACCCAGAGGCAGTCCCAGGCCCAGTCCCAGTGGGCTCACTTGTTTGGATTTACCAAAGATAGAGTCAGTCATTCTTGGTACCTACTGAAGTGGGATTACCAAATGCCTGGAGAGCTCTGAATAGGGAGCTTTCCTGTGAAAGCAGGTAGTGGCTCTCCACTTTTTCCTTACAACTTTACAGAGTTGGCCAAGGAAAACAGATCTGAGAGAGGACAGGCCATTTCGGAAGAACAGAGTATGGCCACCAGTCAGACGACACTCTGGTTAGTCATACACCTATGGGGAAGGAGGTGCCTTTTTGGGAGTGGGTGTGGGTTTGTGGTTTGTCTCATGTTCTGAAAATAGGTAGGAATGGCGGTTTGTTTGTTTTGGAGTGAACTGTTTCCGGTAAGTCATTTGAAGAGGTGAGTGTTTCCATGTCTGTGTATCCCACTGTGCCTGTGGTAGTAGACATGAGAAAAGAGAATGCAGCAATGGATGTGTCATGTCTAGTATAAAGCTTCCCAGCATTCATCCTGCCCAATTTATGAATGGAGTGTGGCTTGCCTTATGCACGGACAACACCTAATACCTTCCTAAGTCCCTGTTTTCTTCCTGAATTCTGGCCACTCTCTAGAATAGGCTCATGGTTATGTGTCCAAGATATGTACCAAATCCAAGGTCTTTGACATGGCCATGTACTGGATACCTGAATGGAATGGCCAGCATCTCAGAAAACTCAGATATCAGTGTGACCAGGAAAGTCTCAGTGGAGATACCCTGCTTTGGGCCTTTTGCTTACCTATTGTTCTGTTGCCCTGAATATCAGGAAGGTCTTTGTCTCATGCAACCCCTTTGTTAAGCCTGAAGAAAACAGTTTTCAAATGGAAATGAATGTGCATCACCTCTGGCTCTTTGCTTAATTTCATTGGAAAAGGATGTGTCTGATTCAGGCCCTTTGCCCTGTTTTAGGCTGTGACTTAGATTCTCAGCACCTGATGGATGTAAAGAAAGATCCCATATGTGCATCTAAACCAAAATGGAAAAACGTTCAATCAATGTGCATGAATTATATTGCCTTCCTTTGTTAGGTTTCTGAAATCCATCATGTCAGAATAGGGATTCTTTGGGTGAAATGAGTTCTTCAAATCTCTGCAGAGGGGCTTGGCTTTTCTTATGACTCCAATTCACAAAAAGAATCTAGACCCCACAGTCAGAGAGCCTCAAATTGGAGAAGCGAAGCAGTATTAAGGGCAGGCCTATTTGATCACTCCTGGTTCACAGGAAGGGTGTGCAAGCCACCCTGACATTCGGCAAATGAGGGGCAAGGGAGATTATTTTGGACACTGTCTTGGGATGTGCCTCTCATGAAAACCTCCATCCAGATGTTATGATGAGTATCTTTATGGTAGAAGATGAGGGCCATGTAGGAGTGTTTTGGTTATAATTGTGGTCATTTGTGTGGCAGTTGGAAGAGATGACTGGGTCCACCTGGGCATAAATTCTGCTGTGATTCCCCTTAGAGACTGAGTTCTGGAACTGACCTCAGAGAAGTATTGACATGAATTGTGTGGGGATTTTAGGAGGCCAGGAATGAGAGTTGCCATTGGGAACCTGGGATCAAGGCCCAGAGTGGCTTTCCACACAACACTGGGAATCACAGCCAGGATATTACATGATTTTATTCTGAAAGACTTGGCAGGCATAATTGAGATTCAAAACACACTTGGACCTCGCTTTGTAGACCTCAATGGGCCTGGCTTCATGTGACTTTTTGGCCACTCTTTGGGTAGACTTGCCTGTGAGAGTGCTCCAGAGATTTCCCTGAAATTAGCTTCCTCACCATTCAATGGTTCCTGAATGAATTGAAACCAACATTGCCTCCAAATGCATCTGTGAAAAAATGCTAGATAATTACCATGAAATTTTAGAAATTCCGATGACCAGCTGGCACTGGAGGACCTTTGATGTCCTGTTGATGATCATGAGTATACCAGACAGGGCCTTGATTGACTGGGTTTCATGAAAATGGTGTAGAACAGAGATGCCAGTAAGTTGGGGCCTGGTAAGTAGTGGGCCTAGAGCTGTGTTATGCAAATGTGTGATAAAACATCTGTGGTGGGGCCATGTGGATCTTCCATTGGCTTCCAAATGGCTGTGACTGACATGGTGCAACCATCACACCCATATATGTAAAGGCGTATTTTTATATGGAGAGGTTTCAGGGCAATGTTCAGTATCATGTTGCTATTGTCAAGGGGGCAAGCTACTTGAGATAGAACCCTGGTTGGTGCATTCTCCTGGAGACCCTGCCAACCACACCTGACAGAACTCCCTTCAGCACTGTGTCCCATTTGAACTCGTTGTATTTCATGAAGCAAATACCAAACTCCCAGTGCAGCAGCAAGAAACACCACGAAAATTTGAGGATGACATTGGTTTCACAGTCCACACGGGAAGACCCTTAGCCCTCAGTGGCCAAAGTTTACCTACAAAAAGAGAATTCATCACTGCTGCCTCATTTTTATTTTAAAATAAGTAACCATTTCCTCCAGGTCACATAGATGCAGATCCAGCTTTGATGGTTTCACTACAAATAAAGCTAAAGCTCCTGACAACAACATATATTTCAAGTGCCCAACCTCAGAGGCAGATTCTCAAAAAGTCTTTTGGCCAGCAGAGCTCCATGTTTGTGGAGTGTTTACCCTGTCTCTTACTTTTGGAAACTCCTCTACCACCTCCAAAGATGTGAAATCTGGAGCATTTTCCATTCTAGATATGTATTCACAGATTTTCTAACTCTTCTCCTCTAATTGTGTCTTACTTGGGGCGAAGGTAATGTCAAGGCATTGTTCTGGAGGAGAGTGGGAAGATTTTTCCGTAGCATATATTTGCATACACATTGGATTCAGTGTCCTATTTTCAATTCAAAATACTGAATACCTGACTCTAACCCATACCCTACCAGACTCTGACTACTAATCCTAATATGATGGAGAAAAATAACCCATAAAGAATAGAAATACAAGCAGTACAGAGTAGGCATGGTGTATAGATGGACTTGCCTTTTGCATGATACAGAGTTGGAGTTATAAATCTAGTCAATTGTTTGTTGAAATAGTTGTCCTTGTATCTTTAAGGTTAACAAATATGTGAATTGATGTCTCCCTTTCTCTGTATTCTTATATGCACATATAGATTCCTATCTGGTACCACACGTACATTCTTGTGAGGTGGCTGACTTGGCAGATACAAATTGTTAGAAGAGATCACTCCTACTAAACCCTGTTGGAACTGAATATTCAACCTATGGGTGAGCTTGCTAGTTGAACAGCATTATACATAAATCCATGTTCAGTAAAATGAATATTTTTAGATCTGTGGATGGTATATATTTTATAATGAATTTTGATTGACATATATATTGCTACTTTTTTGTCTGTGTGTTTGTTTTATGTATATGTATATATATGTATATATATATATATGTGTATATATATATATATATATATATATATATATATACACTCTCCAGATTTTTCAAAATATGAAATATATGTGTCTTATATTCACTCCCTAAATTCATTCATGTTCATGTATGTGGATTTATAATCAACTATTCACAAGATTATTCTCAAAATATTCATCCACCTGAAATTTGCCCAATGCTCTCAAATGTCAATCCTATTTGTGACTACATATTTGTTTCTTCCTAAGATTATATATTTAAACTCAACCCTGTTCAAAATGTCTAATCCTATCACACACTTTATACTTTGCCTGATTTTGTAATGTCTCTATTGATATATGCTTTCCTACATATTTTCCCCACTTCATCATTGTGACTGACTCTTCACTTGTGCTGACATTTACATTCACTCTCTAATCGAAATCCTATTGCTAAGAAACTTTTGTTCCAAATCTTATACTCACCCTTCTTCCTAAACTTACTGACTATCTTCCTAATGCTACAGACTATCCCTTTTTGACTGGATGTTCTCTTCTACATTCAATCATCCAAGTAAACGTGGTGCGAGCTTCAGAGGAGGAGAGTACCAACAGGCTATCTCATGCAACATCAAAGGGTTTATTGGGTGTCCAGAATGCTGGGGTTCAGAGCTCACCTGAATAGAGCAGATAGCCCTGAGAATAGCTGAAGTAGAGCTTATATACTTTCCCTGGAGAGAGAAGGGAGGGAATTGTATTGATGGGTCAGGGCGAGTGGGCGGTTTGCATGCAACTGGGAGAGGGAGTACATTCTGCAATTTGGCAGCTGGGGATAGAACATTCTGGGAACAAATTTTGCAAACATTTCTCAAGATTTCAACAGCGTTCTATTAAGCATACAGAAAAACAAGATGTGACAAGTACCTATTTTATTAATATTTCATTCCCCACTTCTTCTTCTGGCTAATTTTAATCATACAAATGATCATTGGAGGGTGTCACATTCAATGTCTGCTAGTGGGGTATTACCATAAGTTTAACTCCTCCAATTTGAGCCTGGAGAAAAGATATTACACGGTTGAGCAAACAGGGTTTTATAGTTAGCAATAATATGAGGATTATTATTGGACCGGCCAGGGTTGATAAAAACGTAGTTAACCAGGGGGACTGTGTGAACCAAGACTCAAGCCACCCTTTTGGGCCCTCTCTCATTTGTTGATGCTCTTCAAGGTGTCTTTTAAATTTACTCATAGATTTTATTACGACTCCAGTATAGTCAGCATAAAAACAACATTCTTCCCTCAATGCAGCACAAAGCCCCCCTTCTCTAATGAAGAGGAGGTCCAACCCTCAACTGTTCTGTAAAACAACTTCAGAGAGAGAGGTTAAAGTTTCATGCAAAGCCCTGAAGGAGGTTTCTAATATCTTACTTTTGCTCTATTGCTGCTTCTAATTGGGTCATCTTTTGTGTCCCATGGACAATGACACTGGTTCCTCTGCCCACCCGTGCAGCAACTCCTATTCCTAATAGGATGGCTAAAGTGAGGGATATATGTTCCCAGTGGAACCGGTTGTATGCCCCCCCTATTTGATCTTCAAATGAACCTGCATCATGATAGAGCACTCTGGGAAACATCTGCACCATTACACAATTTATCACATATCCTGATCATTTCATGAAAACATAAACGATGTTTAAGTATATAGAATTATGCTGTTGTAGGCACTGACAAAGCAAGGCACCTAAGATAGCACTCAAGAGAGGGAAACAGTCCTATTTGGTTGCAACCGGATTCAGAGGGCATTGCTTATATTGTAATCAATTAATCCCATGAAACTCAAGTTTAGGTAGTTTCAGAATTTTGTACCCAACATATAAGGGATGGGGCTCAGAAGTTCACAGTCTTCAGAAGTTTAAAAAAGCAGTATTTGTTTCTGTTTTTCCTTCTGTTCTGGGCAAGTTAACTTTTCAAGGACACCTGGGAGGAGGAGAGCTTTTTCTTCCATTTCTTATTTTCCCCCTGCCAGCTGTTACCATGGAGCCCGGTTGGTAATTTCTTTATCTTAGAAATGTAGCCATCTCTGTGAAGCCCCAGCTGAAGGCCAGAGGACTTGTTCACATATTTTGTGAAAAACTAGTTAGGGGTTGTCTAGCTTAGAAGTACTGAGATTTTTAGCCAGTGGCCAAGTAGAACAGGGCAATACGAAAGAGAAAGTTTATCTACATTAAAGTCTTTATTGGGACTGTTTTGCTGAAAGTTCAAAACTCAGCCATGTTGAAGACTTCTGAAGAAGGTCATTTAAGACTTTTCTGTGGGCCTGGTACAGAGGGGGAAAGACGGGGAAGGTGGGGCTGAGAGCACCTCCGAGGATCTGAGAATGAGGGAAAAGAGAGATGTAAAAGAATAATGCGAAAGGGTATTGGGAATTTCCTATCAGCAAACTTGAGCAGTAGATCAGGTAGAGCAGAGTGAAAGACGGGAGTGAGGATCCCAAAATCCTGTGAGGGACTTTAAATTTTACTAACCTGTTTTCAGTGATGACAAAGCAACTTTAAAGGCCAATTATATTACATCTTGGATAAGGGTCTCAGGGCTCTCCTCAGCTCGTTTGAGCATTGGGTTAGCTGGTAAGAGGACCTGGTGGGACCCGGTGAGGGCACTGACAGGAGATGAGAGGAATGAGTCGGTGGAGCGGTACCTATGTACCTGCTACCTCAGAGAGGGGGCGATGGTCTGAGAACTGGTGGAGCTTTGGGTTTCTGATCTAGTTATTGGAGGGGAGAAATCAAGTTGCTGAGATGGGAGTGACATCAGAGGGTCTGGAGCAGAAGGCTGAGGATAATGATCTATTGGAGAAGCATAGTTCAGGATGTGAGTGAGGGAGGGAAAAGGCTTCCACTTAGGGGAATTTCCTTTCACTCTTTTGAGCACTTGCAGAAGTTAAAAAGGTCATGCAAAATTTGAGGATCTAGAGACCCCTCTGGGTGCCATAGTTTTTGGTTGTCTAATTGGTAATGTGGCCAATGCTGTGTACTGAATTTGATGAAGAATTGGGGTTCCATCAGGCAGCCCCTGTATGCACACATTCCCATGACATACAGAAAAAGTCGGCTTTTCCCCCACACAGCCATTACTCTTTGTGGCTTTGATAGTCTGCCAGGCAAACTTAGTAATCTAGACTAGCCAACCTGCATCTGGCTCGCGTGTCCCTACATCCATAATGTTTGTTTCCATTATCTATGGTACAGAAGGGATTTAATGGTATTTTAGTGGGATCCTCTTCATCAGGGATATCACAATAGGAAATACCTATAGCCAGCTAACAAATGTCTGGGTGGAGAGATGGCCACCAGGTCCCTAAGGGGGCTGTATGCGAGATAGACCATACTTCTTTTCCAGTAGGATTTGTGATCAGCCATCACTGCTTAATGGGCTGATGAGGGTTAGGACTACTTGTAGCCAAGGGGAGAGTATATAACCTTATTCACATTGCGAATACACAATTTGAAACTGTTACCAGTCTTTTTCAGTTTCCAGAAAGATTCTGTACAGGCAGCAGGCTTGAGATGAGAGGTATGGATCCAGGAAGTGATTCTGTTTACGTTTACCACTGTAGGTGTTATAATAGCACCTGGTATGGTCCTTTTCAGCGGGGTACCAGGGATGACACCTGATATCATCTTACATAGATGAAATCTCTTACTTGATATGGATGTGGAATCCCCTGGTTCCCAGTTGGGTAGGCAGTGGCCAGCTGTTTTCACAGGTATTACTGAGTTCTTTCAAGATCTTTAAGTCTGTCAAGCAAGGGGGTGTGGAAAGGATCTTTAGGTCTTACAGTTGGGCTTAGGTCCCCTACTGGAGGAGGGTCACCATAAAGAATTTCACATGTGGTAAGGTTACTCAAAGAAACAAAGGGATTTTTTCTTGCATGAAACATTGCATAAGGCAGGAGCATAGTCCAATCTTATGCTGGTCTCTAAGCTTAATTTCGTTAAGGTCTCTTTAATAGTTCTATTCATTCTTTCTACTTGTCTTGAACTCTGTGGTCTATAAGCACAATTTAACTTCCAATTAATCCCCAGGTTCCTGGCTAACCCCTGACTTACCTGGGTCATGAACATCGGTCCATTGTCAGATCCTATTACCGGCTTAGCTTCCTCCAATGGTAGAGAGGCTTAGTCAGCAGCAGCGGAATCACTTAGAGTGTGTTGTGTGTTAGGGGACGAGGGCAGGGGATAAGGAGGGGGAGAAGAGTCCAGTAGAGTCAAATCTGTGACTCAGGGAGAACAGAGGGTGGAGGAGGAGGAGGTTGAGAGGGTTTGAGAGATCATGGGGGAAGGAGTAGGAGCAGAGGTAGGGGCAAGGAAAGGCTTCACCCATGGAGGAGGAGATTTGCAGAGGTCCTGCCAAGTTAAGATATATGGCTGTTGATCCGGATGGCTATGTGGCGCTGGCTGAAAGACAATACCTCTGACTTTTTAAATTAGTGGGAAGTAGAAAGATCCTTCTAGGGGCCATACGACTCCAAAGATGGGCCATTCTGAGGCACAGAGATTCTGCCAGGTCCAGCGTTTTACTAAAAAAAGAAAGATTCTGAGCCCTTAAGCGGACTTTGGTCCAGTGATCAAGGGTCAGGGACAGAGGCATTGACGTGCTCTGTTCCATAATGAAAGTTCCACAAACAGTAAAAGCAAGGACACACGACACAGATAAGACAAGACCATAAAGACAGGCAATGAACATCCAACACTGAGACCAGGAATGAGTAGCCTGCAAAACCCAATGGTATGGCAATAACGAATCTAAAAGAAAATATCACTGAGTCGAGAAGACTATTGTTCCTTGATTTCCCGAGTTCTCTGCGGGGTCCTCCAGAGAGGTGCCCTTTGTCTCTGTGACATGTCTCTCAGCCACCGTCGGAGAGAGCCCAGGCTCTTCATCGCCAGCAATTTTGCCAAGCCCTAACAAGAAACCTGAAACCAGAAAGAGGCGCCTTACTTGCTACGAGAGGAGCCCGTTGGGGTCTCTCTCTCGTCCGCCACTGCTGGAACTCAGTGGAAACTCAATATGTAAAGGTCAGGCGAGTGTCAGAGGAAGATACTACCAAGAGACTGTCTCATGCAACAGCAAAGGGTTTATTTGTGGTCCAGCATGCTGGAGCTCAGAGCTAAATTAAATAGAGCAGAGACCTCTGAGAACAGCTTAAGCAGAGCTTATATACTTTCCTTGGAGAGGGAAGAGAGGGAAGTTCAGTGATGGGTAAGGGCGAGTGGGCGGTTTGCATGACACCAAGTGAGGGAGTACATTCTGCAGTTCGGCTGTTGGGAACAGTACATTCTAGAACAAGATTAGCAAACATTTCTCAAGATTTCAACAGTGTTTTGTTAAGCATACAGAAAAACAGGAAGTGACAAGTACCTATTTTATTAATTTTATTAACCTTTCACTACCGACTATGCCTTTTTGACGTGATGTTCCTTCTACATTAATTCATGCAACGTACAAGGTGCTATGCCATTGTATATCGATTTATCTGAGACAACTCTGCAGAACGTAATTCAACACCACGTATCCCTATCAAGGGCCCAATGCCCTTCTTTGCTTCAAATCAGACTTAAATTTCTTTTTTCATACATATATTTCACCTATATATTCTTCTACACATAGCAAGTTCCCAATACGATCATTCATCCAGCAAAATGATTTCTAACCCAAATCGAGCATGTTTTTAACCATAACCGGACACTGTTCCCTCAATCTAACTTTACAGAAGAGCAGGGCAGGAGTTGATATTACAATACAGAAATGTAGAAAAACTTCCACCTGCTGAGAACCTCAAAGGTCCATGCAGAAATGATCCCTGGAGAAGATGTAGGAAGCAATAAAGGACCTGAGAGACCAAAAGTCATCTTCCATGGCAAACAACCCGGTCAGGATAAAAGGTTGTGTCTGAATCAGATTTTTTTTTAATGTAGAGATCATGGACCAAACCAGGCCTGTGTGGAGATCTATTCCTGGGTGCCTTTGGTTGATATACCATTCTAACTTGTGAAAATGTCACAGGAAGTAGGGGCAGCCTCAATCTCTTGGGACCCTTGGAAGCAACAGTTAGGACAAAGTGGCTGCCAAGACAGTGCCCTCATTCAGTTCAGGAAGGAAGTGACCTCACCTCACTTTCTTGGTGATGGAACTCTCTGAACGTGGGATCCAGGAAGCCAGGCACACAGAGCCAGTCCCAGTCCCAGTCCCAGTGGTCTCACTTGTTTGGATTTACCAAGGACAGGGTCAGTATTTTTTGGTACCTACAGATGTGAGGAAGGCCCAATGCCAGGAAAGCTCGGATGCAGGGCTTTTCATGAGAAAGCAGGTAGTAGCTCACCGTTGGCTCCTAAGAAGTTCACAGAGTTGGCCAAGGAGACAAGATCTGAGACAGGAAAGGCCATTTTGGGGGAACATATTATGGCCCACAAGTCAGAGGACACTCTGGATAGTCACAAACCTACTTAGGGGAAGGAGGTGCCTTTGTGGGTGTGGTTGTGGGTTTGTGGTTTTGTCTCATTTTCTGAGAATAGGTAGGACAGTCGGTTTGTTTCATTTGAAGTGGACTGTTTCTAGTAAGTCTTTTCACAGGGCGAGTGTTTCTATGTCTGTGTATTCCACTGTTTCCGTGGTTGTAGACATTAGAAAAGAGAATCCATCAATGGATGTGTCGTGTCTAGTAGAAATCTTCTCAGCATTCATATTGCCCCATTTATGAATGGACTGTAGCTTGCCTTATCGATGAGCAACACCTGCTACCTTCCTAAGTTTCTATTTTCATCCTGAATTCCGGCCAATCTCAAGAATAGGCCCATGGTTTTGTGTCCAAGATATGTACCACCTACAAGCTCTGTGACATGGCCATGTACTGGATAGCTGTAGGGGATGGCGAGCATCTCAGAAAACTCAGATATCAGTGTGACCAGGAAAGTCTCAGAGGAGAAACCCTGCTTTCGGCCTTTTGCTTACCTATTGTTCTGTTGCCTTGAATGTCAGGAAGTTCTTTGCCTCAGGCCACCCCTTTGTGAAGCCTGAAGAAAACAGTTTTCAAATGGAAATGAATGGGCATACCTGTGGCACTTTCCTTAATTGCTTTGGAAAGGGATGTGTCTGAGTCATGCCCTTGGCCCTGTGTGTGGCTGTGGCTTAGATTCTCAGCACCTGATGGATCTAAAGAAAGTTACCATGTGTGCATCCAAAAGAAAATTCGCCAAAAGAGCAATTATTGGGAGGAAGTCTCTCGACTTCCTGTGTAAGGTTCCTGACTTCCATCAAGTGAGAATGGGATCCTTTGGGTCAAAAGAGTTCTACAAAACCTGCAGAGGCTAGCCCATTGTGCTTGGGTTTTCTCATGACTAAAATTCACATAAAGAATCTAAACCCCACAGACAGTAGTCCTCAAATTGGAGCGGTATTAACGGCAGGCCTATTTGATCACTTTTGGTTCACCGGATGGGTGTCCAGGCCACCTTGACTTTAGGCAAATGAGGGGCAAAGGAGCTTATTTGGGACACTGTCTTGGTCTGCACCCCTCATGGAAACCTCCAGCCAGATTATGATGAGTGTCTATATGAAAGAAGATGAGGGCCATATGGGAGGGTTCTTGTTTTAATTGTGGTAATTTGTGTGGTAGTTGGAAGAGATGACTGGGTCCACCAGGGCTTGAACTCTGGTGTGATTCCCCTTAGAGACTGAGTTCTGGAACTGACCTCAGAGAAGTATTGCCATGAATAGTGTTGGGATTTTAGGAGACCACGCATGAGAATCACTTTTGGAAACTGAGATCTAGGCCCAGGATGGCTTTCCACAGAGCTCAGGGATTCTGAGCCAGGATATCACATGTTTTAATTCTTAAAGACTTGGTAGCCATAATTGAGAGTCCAAACACACATGGACCTCACATTGTATACCTCAATGGGCCTGGATTCATGTGTCCTTTTGGCCACTCTTTGGGAAGGCTTGCCTGTGAGTGTTCTCCAGAGCTTTCATTGAAATGAGCTTCCTCACCATTTAATGGATCCTGAATTAAATGAAACCCACAGTGCCTCCAACTTCATCCTTGAAAAATGACTAGATTAATACCATGAAATTTTTGAAATCCCCATGACCAGGTGGCACTGGATAACCTTTAGATATCCTGTTGCTGATCATGAGTATAACAAACAGTGCCTTGATTGACTGAGTTTCGTGAAAATGGTGTAGAACAGAGATGCCAGTAAGTTGGAGCCTGCTGGGTAGTGGGCGTAGAGCAGTGGACTATAGGTGTGTAAATAAATATTTTTGGTAGGACCACCTGGATCTTCCATTGGCTTCCAAATCTTGCGACTGACATGGTGCAGGCAGCAGACCTTTATATGTAAAGGCATCTTGTTATATGTAGAGGTTTCAGGGCAATGTTCAGAATCAGGTTGCTATAGTCAAGGGGAAAGCTATGTGGGATAGAAGCCTGGTTCGTACATTCTCTTGCCGACCCTGACCAACCACACATGACAGAACTCCCTCCAGCATTGTGTCCCAGTTTAACATATTGTATTTCATGAAGCAAATACCAAATTCCCAGTGCAGCAGTAAGAAACACCCTGAAAAGTGGAGGATGACCAAATGGCTTCACAGACCACACGGGAAGACACTTAGCTCCCAGTAGCAACAGTTTACCTACAAAGGGAGTTTTCAGACCTGCTGCCTCATGTTCATTACAAAATAAAGAACCATGTCCTCCAGGTCTCATAGATGCAGACCCAGATTGCAGAATCACATCAGTTGCAGAACCATTGATTTAAATATTGCCATACATATATTTCTTGTGCCTAACCTCAGAGGAAGTTTCTCAATAAGTCTTTAGGTCAGCACAGCTCCATGTTTCTGAAGTGTTTACCATCTCCCATACTTTTGTAAACTGTTTTACCACCTCCAGTGTTGTGAACTCCTGAGCATTTTTCATTCCACATATGTATTCACAGGTTTTCTAACTCCTCTCCTCTAATTGTGTCTTACTTTTAGCGATGGTTATGTCAAGGTATTGTTCTGGATAAGAGAGGGAAGATTTTTGTGTATCACATGTTTGCATACACATTAGATTCATTTTCCTATTTTCCATTTGAAATACTGAATCCCTGACACTAACCCATACCCTACTAGACTCTGACTACTAATCCTAATATCATGGAGAAAAAAAAACCTAACTGAATAGAAGTACAGTCCTTTTATAGGAAGCATGGTGTATATTTGTATTTGTCTTCCTCTTTATCAAGAGTATGTGTTTTAAGTTTAGTAAACTTTTCATTTTAATATTTCTCCATGATTTTTTAAAGTTATCACATATGTAAATTCCTGTCTCCCTTTCTCTGTATCCTATTCAGCACATGTAATTTTTTTATGCATATACAATATCCTACCTGGTACCACACGTACATTCTTGTAAGATCGCTGACTTTGGAATATAAAAATTGTGAGAAGAGATGACTCTCCCTAAATAATGATGGAACTGAAAATTCCACCTATGGGTGAGCTTCCTAGTGAAAAACACTATACATAAATCCATGTTCAGTAAAATGAATATTTTTGGATTTGTGAATGAATTATATTTCATGATGAATATCGATTGGCATATATATTGCTAAATATTAATGTGTGTGTGTGTGCATGTGTGTGTGTGTGTGTGTGCGTGTGTGTGTGTGTATATTCTACGGATTTTAAAAAAATATGAAAAATATGTGTCTTATTATACACTCCCTAAATTCATTCATATTCATTTATGTTCATTTAAATTCAAATTTTCACAAGATTATTCTCAGTAATATTCATAAACCTGAAATATATTTTGGTTTCCAACTACTGAAAACTTAGTTCAGTGGATGGTGCTTAAAAATCCTAATATTTCTACAGTAACTGACCCAGTTTAACATCAATGCAAGTAGATTGCTATGGGACATGATGTGTAATTTGAAGTTCATTTTTACTCAACACTGGTACATTACTATTTCTTCAGTTTATGGACATCATAGGATGTATTTTTTCATCCAGAACTTCACAAATTTTTTTGGCATTTGGTTCACTTTCAATTACTTACTACTTCAGAACACATGTATTCCTCCATGTTTTTTTACTGGTCTTTTCACTAGACTTCTTTCTAAACACATTATTTTCGATTCCATAATCATTTTTGAAGCAAAACTCACTCTTCACGACAAACCGTAACCCTAATAATACCATTGCATATATAACTCGTTGGAATGATGGTATATATATCAATATAAGATTTCCAATATATTTTCAGATGCAAACTCAATCCATTATTTAATGTTGGATCCAGTTACATACTTTATTCACAATATGGTCTATTCATGCATCATCTCAATAATCATCAACACAAGGTACACCTATTTGTATCCCCAGTACTAATTTATAAGTTTCCAGAATATTACTCCCCTTTATGGTGGAAGAAATACTTATGTCACCTGATCTACATATACATTTTACCACAGTAGTATTCTGGACACAAAATGCAAAGGTCACACATATGATTGTACCAAAGCCTAAATGGAAAGTGACCATGGATTACTAAAATCATCTATGTCCAGGGTGCCTACTGCTCTCAAATGTCAATCCTATTGGTTACTACATATTTGTTTCTTCCTAAGATTATATATTTAACCTCAAGCCTGTTGAAAATATCTAATCCTATCACTCACTTTATACTTTTCCTGATTTCCTAATGCCCCTATTGATATCTGCTTTCCTACATATTTTTCCCAGTTCATCATTGTGACTGTCTCTTCACATGTGCTGACATTTACATTCACCCTCTAACTGAAAACCAATTGCTAAAGAACTTTTGGTCCAACTCCGAGACTCACTCTTCTTCCTAAACCTACTGACTATCTTCCTAATCCTACAGACTATCCCTTTTTGAGTGGATGTTCTCTTCTACTTTCAATCATCCGAGGTATAGGGTCCTATGACATTGTATATTGATTTATCTGAGACCTCGGTGCAGAACATAATTAAATCTAAGTATACCAATCAAGGGCCCAATGCCTTTCTGGGCTTCAAATCTTTCCCAGATCTCTGATCTCATACATATATTTCACATTTATATTCTTATAAATATCACAGGTTCCCAATACCGTAATTCATCCAGCAGAATGACTCCTAACCCAAATCGAACATGCTATTAACACTAACCATACACTGTTCCCTCAATCTCACTTTACAGAAGAGCAGGGACAGAGTTGGTCTTAAAATCCAGGAAGGAAGGGTATCATCCACCAGCTGAGAACCTCAAAAGTCCCTGCAGAAATAATCCCTTGAGTAGGTGTAGGCAGGTATGAAGGATCTGAGAGAGCAAAAGTCATCTTCCATGGCAAACAACCTGGTCAGGTTGAAGGGATGTGTCTGAATTAGCCTCTCTCTTCCTAATGTAGAGAAGATGGACCAAACCATGCCTGTGTGGAGAGCTGTTCCCCGGTGCCTATGGTTGATATACCATTCTAACTTATGAATGAGTCACAGCAAGTAGAGGCAGACTCCATCTTTTGGGAACCTTGGAAGAAACTGTTAAAACAAAGTGGTTTCCAAGGCAGTGACTTCATTCAGTTCTTGAAGGAAGTGACCTCACCTTACATTATTGGTGATGAAAGTCTGTGATCTTGGGATCCAGGAAACCAGGCACACAGAGTCAAACCCACTCCATGTCCCAGTGGGCTCACTTGTTTGGATTTAACAAGACAGAGTCACTCTTTCTTGGTACCTACTGATGTGAGGACAGCCAAATGCCTGGAAACTATGAAGACTGGCCTTTCCAGAGAAAGCAGATAGTTTCTCACCACGGGCTCCTGACAACTTCACAGAGTTTGCTAAAGAGACCAGATCGGAGACAGGACACGCCATTTTTGGGGAACATAGTATGGCCCACAGTCAGAGGACACTCCGGATAGACACAGACCTACTTGGGGGAAAGAGGTGCCTTTTTGGGTGTGAGTGTGAGTTTGTGGTTTTGTCTCATGTTCTGAGAATAGTTAGGAAAGCTGGTTTGTTTGTTTTGGAGTGGACTGTTTCTAGTAAGTCCTTTGACAACGTGAGTGTTTCTTTGTCTATATATCATACTGTGTCCGTGATTGTAGACAGTAGAAATGAGAATGCATCAATGGATGTGTCCTGTCTACGAGAAAGCTTCAAAGCATTCATCCTGTGCAATTTATGAATGGACTGCAGGTTGCCGTATGGATGGGCAACTCCTGCTATCTTTCTAAATTCCTGTTTTCTTCCTGAATTCTGGACACTCTCCAGAATACGCTCATGATTTTGTGTCCAAGATATGTACCACCTCCATCTCTGTGACATGGCCATGTACTGGATAGCTGATGGGAATGGTGAGTATCTCAGAAAACTCAGATATCACTATGCCCAAGAAAGTCTCAGTGGAGAAACCCTGCTTTGGGCCTTTTGCTTACCTATTCTGTTGCCCTGAATGTCAGGAAGGTCTTTGCCTCAGGCCACACTTTGTGAAGCCTGAAGAAAATAGTTTTCAAATGGAATTGAATGGTCATTACCTGTGCCTCTTCGGTTAATTGCTTTGGAAATGGATGTGTCTGAATCAGCCTCTTGGCCCTATGTGAGGCTGTGGCTTAGATTCACAGCACATGATGGGTCTAAAGAAAAATCCCATGTGTGCATCCAAAACCAAAATGGACAAAAGAACTGTCATGGTGGATAGAGTCTCTCGCCTTCCTCTGTAAGGTTCCTGACCTCCATTAAGTGAGAATAGGGATCATTTGGGTCAAGTGAATTCTTTAAAGTTCTGCAGAGGCTATCCCATAGGTTCGTGGGTTTTCTCATGACTCCAATTCACATCTATGTTTACAGAAGAGCAGGGACAGTGTTGGTCTTACAATACAGGAATGCAGTGGATCTTCCATCTGTTGAGAACCTCAAAGCTCCATGCAGAAATGATCTCTGGAGAAGATGTAGGCAGCTATGTAAGACCTGAGAGAGCAAAAATCATCTTCCATGGCAAACAACCTGGTCAGGATTAAGGGTTGAGTCAGAATGAGCCTACCTCTTCTTAATGTAGAGAAGATGGACCAAACCCGGCCTGTGTGGAGAGCTGTTCCCTTTTGCCTACGGGTGATATACCATTCTAACTTGTGAAAGTGTCACAGGAAGTAGGGGCAGCCCTCATCTCATGGGACCGTTGGAAGCAATTGTTATGACAAAGTGGTTGCCAAGGCAGTGATCTCATTCAGTTCCTGAAGGACGTGATCTCATCTCACTTCCATGGTGATGGAACTCTCTGAACTTGGGATACAGAAAGCCAGGCACCCAGAGCCAGTCTCAGTTCTAGTCCCAGTGGTCTCACTTTTTTGGATTTACAAAGGACAGAGTCAGTCTTTCTTGATACCTACTGATGTGAGGATGGCCAAATGCCAGGAAAGCTCGGAAGAGGGGCTCTTCCTGAGAAAGCAGATAGTGGCTCACTCCTGGCTTCTAACAACTTCACATTGTTGGCCAAGAAGACCAGATCTGAGACAGGTCAGGCCATTTCGGAGCATCATAGTATGGCCCATCAGTCAGAGCACACTCCGGAGAGTCACAGACCTATTTGGGGGAAGGAGGTGCCATTGCGGGTGTGGGTTTGTGGTTTTGTCTCATGTTCTGAGAATAGTTAGAAAAGGCGGTTTGTTTGGTTTGGAGTGAACTGTTTCTAGTAAGTCGTTTGACAATGCAAGTGTTTCTATGTCTGTGTATCCCACTGTGTCTGTACTTGTAGACATTAGAAAAGAGAATGCATCAATGGATGTGTCCTGTCTCATAGAAAGCTTCCCAGCATTCATCCAGCACAATTTATGAATTGAATGCGGCTTGCCTTATTGATGGGCGATACCTGCTACCTTCCTAAGTTGCTGTTTTCTTCCTGAATTATGGCCAATCTCCAGAATAGGCTCATGGTTTTGTGTCCAAGATATGTACTACCTCCAAGCTCTGTGACATGGCCATGTACTGGATAGCTGAATGGAATGGCGAGCATCTCAGAAAACTCAGATATTAGTGTGACCAGTAAAGTCTCAGTGGAGAATCCCTGATTTGGGCCATTTGCTTACCTATTGTTCTGTTGCCCTGAGAGTCAGGAAGGTCTTTGTCTCAGGCCAACCCTTTGTGAATCCTGAAGGAAAGATTTTTCAAATGGAAATGAATATGCTTTACCTTTGGCTCTTTCCTTAATTGATTTGGAAAGAGATGAGTGTGAATCAGCCTCTTGGCCCAGTGTGATTCTTTGACTTAGATTCTCAGTACCTGATGGATCTAAAGAAAGATCCCATGGGTGCATAAAATCCAAAATGGCATAAAGAGCAGTCATTGTTGATGAAGTATTTTGCCTTCCTCTGTAAGGTTCCTGAATTCCATCAAGTGAGAATAGGGATCTTTTGGGTCAAATGAGTTCTTCAAATCTATTCAGAGGCTATCCAATAGGTGCTTGAGTTTTCTCATCTTTCCAATTCACATAAAGAATCTGTACCCGACACTCAGTAGGACTCAAATTGGAGAAGCAGAGCAGTATTAAGGGCAGGCCTATTTGATCACTCCTGGTACACAGGAAGGGTGTACAGGCCACTGGGAATTTAGGCAAATGAGGGGCAACAGAGCTTATTTTGGACACTGTCTTGGGCTACGCTAATGCTATCAAATGTCAATCCTATTGTTGACTTCATATTTGTTTTATCCTAAGCTCATATATTCATCCTCAACCCTGTTGAAAATATCTAATCCCATCACTCACTTTATTCTTTTCCTGATTTCCTAATGTCTCTATTGATATCTGCTTTCCTACATATTTTGCCCTGTGCATCATTGTGACTGACTCTTCACTTGTGTTGACGTTTACATTGACTCTCTAACCAAAACCCTATTGCTAAAGAACTTTTGTTCCAAATCCTATACTCACTTTTCTTCCTAAACTTACCGACTATCTTTCTAATCCAACTGACTATAACTTTTTGAATGGATGTTCTCTTCTACATTCAATGATCCAAGTACTGTTCAGGTTTCTATTCAACCGGGTGAGGGAGTAGATTCTGCAGTTTGGCAATTGGGGACAGCACATTCTGGCAACAAGATTAGCAAAGAGTTCTCAAGATTTCAACAGTGTTTCGTTAAGTGTACAGAAAAACAGGAAGTGACAAGTACATATTTTATTAACCTTTCATTCCCCACTTCTTTTTCTGGCTACTTTTAATCATAAAAGTGATCTTTGTGGGGTGTCACATTCTATGTCTGCTAGTGGGGTATTACCATAATTTTAATTTGTCCAACTTGAGCTTGGAGAAAAGAAATTACATGGTTGAGGAAACAGGGTTTTATAGTTAGTAATAATATGAGGATTATTATTGGACCGGCCAGGGTTGATAAAAACGTAATTAACCAGGGGGACTGTGTAAAAAAAGACTCAAACTACCCTTTCTGTGCCTCTCTCTCTCTCGTTGTTGCTCTTCAAGGCATCTTTTTAATTTACTCATAGATTTTTTTACAACTCCAGTATTGTCGACATAAAAACAACATTCTTCCCTCAATGAAGCACAAAGGCCCCCCTCTGTCATGAAAAGGAGGTCCAACCCTCGACTGTTCTGTAAAACAACTTCAGAGAGAGAGGTTAAAGATTCCTGCAAAGCTGTGATGGAGGTTTCTAAAATCTTTAAGTTTTGATCTATTGCTGCTTCTAATTGGGTCACTTGTTGTGTCCCATGGACCAGAGCAGTGGTTCTTGTGCCCAACCCTGCAGCAACTCCTATTCGTAATAGAATGGCTAAGGTGAGGGACATATGTTCCCAGCGGAACCGGGTTGTATGTCCCCCTCTTTGATCTTCAGATGAACCTGCGTCATGATAGAGCACTCTGGGAAACATCTGCACCATTTCACAATTAATCACATCTGTTGACCATTTCATGAAAACATAAACAATGTTTAAGTATATAGAATTATACTGTTGTAGGGACGGACAAGGCAAGGCACCTAAGATAGCACCAAAGACACGGAAACAGTCTTTTTTGGTTTCAACCAGATTCAGAGGGCATTGCTTCTGTTGTAATCAATTAATCCCCTGAAACCCAAGTTACGTAGTTTCAGAATTTTGTACCCAACACGTAAGGGAAGGGGCTCAGAAGTTCACAGTCTGCAGAAGTTCACAAAAAGCAGTTTTTGTTTCTGTTTTTTCCTCAGTTTGGGCAAGTTAACTTTTCAAGGACACCTGGGTGGGGGTGTCTTCCCTTTCTTTTTTTCCCCCTTCCAGCTGTTTCCATAAAGCCCAGTTTGTAACTTCTTTATCTTAGAAATGTAGCCATCTCTGTGAAGCCCCAGCTCAAGGCCAGAGGCCTTTTTTTCAAATATTTTGTGAAAAACTAGTAAGGGTGTGTCTAGATCAGGAGTGCTGAATTTTTTAGCCAGTTGCCAAGGAGACCAGGGCAACACAAAAATAGGAAGTTTATCTACAGTGAACTCTTTTATCGGGATTCTTTTGCTGAAAGTCCTAAATCAGCCATGGTGAAGACTTCTGGAGAAGGTCAGTTAAGACTTTTCTGTGGGCCTGGTACAGAGGGGGACAATTTGGAAGGCAGGGATAAGAGCAGCTCTGTGGATCTGAGAATGAGGAAGGAGAGATGTAAAAGAATATTGGGAGAGGGCTTTGGGATCTTAATAGCAACAAAAACTTGAGCAATAGAACAGATAGAACAGAGGGGGAGACGGGAGTGAGATTCCAAAAAGCCTGTGAGGGACTTTAAATTCTTAGTAACCTGTTTTTAGTGATGACAAAGCAACATTAAAGGCCATTTTCATTACATCTTGTATTAGGGTCTGAGGATTCTTCTCAGCGGGTTTGAGCTTTGCATTAGGTGGTAAGAGGACTGGGTGGGACCCGGTGCGGGCACTGACAGGAGAGGAGAGGAGTGAGTGAATGGAGTGGTACCTCAGTACCTGCAACCTCAGCAAGGGAGCAATGGTCTGAGAACCAGTCGAGATTTGGGTTTTTGATCTAGATATTGGAGGGGAGAAATCAAGTTGCTGAGGTGGGAGTGACAGCAGAGAGTCTGGAGCACAAGGCTGAGGGTGAGCATCTATTGGAGAAGCATAGTTCAGGATGTGAGCAAAGGAGAGAGAAGGCCTCCACATAGCGGAATCTCCATTCACCCTTTTGAGCACTTGCAGAAGTTAAAAAGGTCACACAGAATTTGAGGATCTAGAGACCCCTCTGGGGGCCATCGGTTTTGGTTATCTAATTCGTAATATGGCCAATGCTGTGTACAGAATTTGATGAGGAGTTTGGGTTCCATCTGACAGTCCCTGTATGCTCACATCCCCATGACTTACAATAGAAGTCTGCTCTCCCCCCCCCACAGCCGTGACTGTTTGTGGCTTTGATAGTCTGCCGGGCAAACATAGTAATCTAGGCTAGCCAACCTGCATCTGGCTCACGTGTCCCTACATCTATAATGTTTGTTTCCATTATCTATGGTACGGAAGGGATTTAATGGAATTTTAGTGGGATCCTGTTAATCAGGGATATCCCAATAGGAAAGACCTATAGCCAGCTGACAAATGACTGGGTGGAGAGATGGCCACCAGGTTCGTAAGGGGGCTGTATTCGAGATAGGCCATACTTCGTGTCCAGTAGGATTTGTGATCAGCCATCGCAGCTTAAGGGGCTGATTAGGGTTAAGACTACTGGTCGTCAAGGGGAGAATAAATATCTTCCAGGATCTTCTTTACAACCATTTGCAATGTTTCTTTTTTCTTCTTTTTTATTTCTTTTTGTGTGTGTGTGTGGGGAAGGCTTCAATACATCCTGAAAATGTATGTTCAAAGACTAGGAGTTATTTAAGTCCATACCTTACTGGCTTAATTTCAGTAAAGTCCACTTCCCAGAATTGTCCTCGTCTGGTTCCTCATAGGTGCTTTCCTGCAGGAAGCTTGGAAGTGTAAGCTTTAACCAATTAATGGACCTGACAGGCTTTTGTTACCCATTCAGTTATTTCCTTTTGCTGTGAGTAGGTTAGTGGAAAACTGTGTTCTTGATCCTTCACGAATGAATGCAGTTTCTTTGAACAAAGGTGAGTGAGTTGATGAACATTTGCTACTGACATAGTTAGAGCCATGATTATAGGAGTAGTTACTGAAGAATTAAAAAATTCCACTTGAGGGCCTTCAGGGTTAAAAGTTATTTTGGCCCAGAGCTTGGTGAGCAGAACTCTGCCCATCAATGGGGCCAGGCATTCTGGGATTACTAGGAAGGAGTGATGGATTTTTCCTTTTCCCTGGTCCATGGTCCTCGTAGTTGTCAAAGCCCGATATTTACTTCTGTTAGACTCTTGAATTAGAGACCTTTTATTCGGTAGAGGGCCCAATGGGCCTTACGGGCTGAGTATATTCACCCTGCATCTACTTCAAAGTTTATTGTGTTCCCCTCCACTTCAAAAGTTACCTTGAGGTCAGGGAGAGGATCTGAGCCCGGACTTTCTTAGTATTCCTCCAGAGTCAGAATATCTGGCTGGCATGGCTGTCTCTTTCTAGGGCACTCTTTGGCCCAGTGTCCTTTTTCTTTAGAGTAGGCACATTGATCTCAGGCCAGGGGTGGCCTCTAGTGTGTGCCCAGGTATCCCTTCCTGTCTCTCTGTTTCTTAATTTCTGGCCTATTTGTTGTTGTGACCAGGACCTTAGTCAATGCCTTAGTCTGTCTTTTGTTTCTTTTATCCTCACTCAGCTCCCTTCTCTTCCTCAGTTTCTCTCTTAAAGTATACCTTCTCGGGTTCTCTGAATAAATCCCTCAAAGTCATATCTTGTAATCCATCTAAGCATTGTAACTTTCTTTTAATATCCAGGGCAGCTTTCCCAATAAAGGCCATTGTGACAGATGCCTTTTGATCCTCTGCCTGAGGATCGAAAGGAGTATGTCTCTTATATGCCTACATAATTATCTCTAAGAACATAGAGGGAGATTCATCAGGCCCTTAAATAATCTCTCTTACCTTGGCCAAATTAGTTGGTCACCTAGCGGCCACTAAGATACCCACTATTAGAGCCCGGCGATAAGTGGACAGATGCTCCCTACCTTCAAAGGTGTTGGGGTCCCAGTTGGGTCGTTTCAAGAGAAAGCCGGCTTTGAATATATTGGGAAGTTTTGTCGGTCACGCATTTGGTCCGAGGATACTTTTTTCTAGCATCCAGGAGGATTCTCTTTTGTTCCTCTGTCAAGAAGAGAGTCCCTAGGAGTTGTTGGCAGTCATCTCAAGTCGGTTGGTGTGAAAACATCAATGACTTCACCAGACCTGAGAGCCAGGTTGGGTCCTCGGTAAAAGGGGGATTGTTATTTTTCCATTTATATAGGTCTGAAGAGGAGAAGGCCAATACTGGTAGGCTTGCATTTTTTCCCTATGGCCATCGTCAATCATTGGTCCTTAGGGATGGAGGGAAGCAACACGGGAGTTCCAGGGTTTTCAATCATTTGCCACCGGCGAGTTCCTTTAGCAACTCCAGCTTCCTCCAGGGGAGGAAGGGCTGTGTGTGACGCAGGGGAGTTATCTGGAGGGCCCTGGGCTGGCTTAGCGTCCTCCAATTGCAGAGAGGCTGAGTCAGCAGCTGGAGAATCACTTAGAGGGTGTTGGGGGTTGTGGGACAAGGGTAGAAGATAAGGAGGGGGACGAGAGTCCAGTAGAGTCAAATCTTGTGACTCAGGGAGAACAGAGGGTGGAGGAGGAGGAGGAGCAGAGGGGTTGAGAGATCGTGGGGGAAGGAGTAGGAACGGGGACACAGCAAGGAAAGGCTTCACCCACGGAGGAGGAGATTTGCAGAGGTCCTGCCAAGTTAAGGTATATTCCTGTTTATCAGTATGGCTATGTGGCCCTGGCTGTAAGACAATATCTCTGTCTTTTTAAATTAGTGGGAAGTAGAAAGATCCTTCTAGGGGCCATCCGAATCCAAAGGTGGGCCATTCTGTGGCACACAGAGTCTGCCAGGTCCAGCGTTTTACTAAAAAAGAAACATTCTGAGCCCTTAAGCGGACTTTGGTCCATAGATCAAGGGTCAGGGACAGAGGCATTGAAGTGATCTGTCCCATAATGAAAGATACACAAACAGTAAAAGCAACGACACAGGACACAGACAAGAGAAAACAATAAAGACAGGCAATGGACGTCCAACACTGAGACCAAGACTGAGCAGGTGGCAAAACCCGATGGGCTGGCAATACCGAATCTGAAACAAAGTATCACTGAGTCGAGGAGACTATTATTCCTTGATTCCCGAGTCCTCTGTGGCGTCCCCCAGGGACTTGGCTTGTGGCTCTGTGACACGTCTGCCAGCCACCATCAAAGAGAGCTCACACACTTCATCGACAGCCATTTTGCCAAGCCCTAACCTGAAACCTGAAACCAGAAAGAGGTGCCTTACTTACCCTGAGAGTAGCCCATTGGGGTCTCTCGTTCACCACTGCTGGATTTCGGTGGAACCTCCATATATAAATATCGGAAGAGCATTGGGGGAAGAGACCACCAAGAGACTCTCTCATGCAAAAACAAAGGGTTTATTGGGGGTCCAGCATGCTGGGGCTCAGAGCTCATTTGAATAGAGCAGAGAACCCTGAGAAAAGCTTAAGCAGAGCTTATATACTTTCCTTGAAGAGGGCAGGGAGGAAAATTTATTGATGGGCCTGGGCAGGTGAGCAGTTTGCGTGCAACTGGGTGAGGGAGTACATTCTGAAGTTTGGCAGTTGGGGACAGCACATTCTGGGAAAAAGATTAGAAATCACTTCTCAAGATTTCAACAGTGTTTTATTAAGCATACAGTAAAACAGGAAGTGACAAGAATCTATTTTATTAACATTTCACTACCGACTATACTTTGCCAGATTTCCTAAAGTCTCTATTGATATCTGCATTCCTACATATTTTCCCCAGTTCATCATTGTGATTAATTCTTCACATGTGCTGACATTTACATTCACTCAATACCCGAAACCCTATAGCTAAAGAACTTTTGGTCCAAATCCTATACTCACTCGCCTTTATAAACATACCGACTATCTTCCTAATACTACTGACTATCCATTTTGACTGGAAGTTCTCTTTGAAAATCAATCATCCAAGTTACAAGGTCCTATGCTTAATACCCAATCAAAAGCCCAATGCCCTTCTGGGCTTCAAATCTTACCTAGATTTTTGTTTTCAGATTCATATATTTTACCTATATATTCTTGAAAATATCGCAGGTTCCCAATACCATTATTCATCCAGCAGAATGATTTCTATTCCAAATCAAACCTGTTATTAACCGTAACCATACACTGTTCCCTCAATCTAACTTTAGAGAAGAGCAAGGACAGAGTTGGTCTTAAAATACAGGAATGTAGGGGATCTTCCAACTGCTGAGAAACTCAAAGGTCTATGCGCAAATGATCCCTAGAGAAGTTGTAGGCACCTATGAAGGAACTGAGAGAGCAAAAGTCATCTTTCATTGCAAACAACCTGGTCAGCATGAAGGGATGTGTCTGAATCAGCCTCTCTCTTCTTTATGTAGAGAAGAAGGACCAAACGAGGCCTCTGTGGAGAGCTGTTCCCGGTTACCAATGTTTGATATACCATTCTAACTTGTGAAAGTGTCAAAGGAATTAGGGACAGCCTCCATTTCATGGGACCTTTGGAAGCAAATGTTAGGACAACGTGCTTGCCAAGGCATTGACCTCATTCAGTTCCTGAAGGAAGTGACCTCACCTCACATTCTTGGTGATGGAACTCTCTGAACGTGGGATCCAGGCATCCAGGCACACAAATCTAGTCCCAGGCCCAGTCCCAGTGGTCTCACTTCTTTTGATTTACCAAAGACAGAGTCAGTCTTTCTTGGTATCTACTGATGTGAGGATGGCCAAATGCCAGGAAAGCTCTGAAGAGTGGCCTTTCCTGAGTAAGCAGGAAGTGGCTCACCGTTGTCTCCTGACAACTTCACAGAGTTGGCCAAGGAAACCAGATCTGAGACAGAACAGGCCATTTGATGGGAACATAGTACGGCCCACCAGTCAGAGGTCACACCCGATAGTCAGAGACCTACTTTGGGAAAGGAGGTGAATTTGTGGGTGTGAGTGTGTGTTTGTGATTTTGTCTCATGTTCTGAGAATAGGTAGGAAAGGCAGTTTGTTTGGTTTGGAGTGGACGATTTCTAACAAGTGATTTGACAAGGCGAGTGTTTTTATGTCTGTGTATCCCACTGTGTCCATGGTTGTAGACATTAGAAAAGAGAATGCATCAAAGGATGTGTCCAGGCTAGTAGAAAGCTTACCAGAATTCTTTCTGCCCAATGTATGAAAGGAATGCGGCTTGCCTTATGGATGGGTAACACCTGCTATCTTCCTAAGTTCCTGTTTTCTTCCTGAATTCTGGCCACTCTCCAGAATAGGCTCATGATTTTGTGACCAAGTTATGTACCACCTCCAAGCTCTGTGACATGGCCATGTACTGGATAGCTGAAGGGAATGGCGAGCGTCTCAGAAAATTCAGATATCAGTGTGACCAGGAAAGTCTCAGTGGAGAAACACTGCTTTGGGCCGTTTGCTAACCTAATGTTCTGTTGCCCTGAATGTCAGGAAGGTCTTTGCCTCATGCCACCCCTTTGTGAAGCCTGAAGAAAACAGTTTTCAAATGGAAATGAATATGGATCACCTGTGGCTCTTTGCTTAATTGCTTTGAAAAGGGATGTGTCTGAATCAGCCTCTTGGCCCTGTGTGAGGTTGTGGCTTAGATACTCAGCACGTGGTGGATGTAAAGAGAGATCCCATGTGTGCATCCAAAACCAAAATGGCCAAAAAGCAGTCCTTGTGGATGAAGTCTGTCCCCTTCCTCTTTAAAGTTCTTGAACTCCATCAAGTGAGAATAGGGATCCTTTGGGTCAAATGGGTTCTTCAAAGACCTGCAGAGGAGCTTGTGTTTTCTCATGACTGCAAATCACATAAAAATATATACCTGACACTCAGTTTTCCACAAATTGGAGAAGCATAGAAGTATTAACGTCTAGCATATTTGATCACTCCTGTTTCACATGAAGGGTGTCCAGACCACCCTGAATTTACGCCAATGAGGGGCAAGGGAGTTATTTTGGACACTCTCTTGGACTCCGCCACTCATGGAAACCTTCAGCCAGAGGTTGTGATTAGAGTCTATATGGAAGAAGATGAGGGCCATATGGGAGGGTTTTGGGTTTAATTTTGGTCATTTGTGTCCGGTTGGAAGACATGACTGGGACCACCTGGGCTTGAACTCTGGTGTGATTCCCCTTAGAGACTGAATTCAGAGAAGTATTGCCATGAATTTTGTTGGGATTTTAGGAGTCCACCCATGAGAATCACCCTTGGAAACTGAGATCTAGGCCCAGGGTGGCTTTCCACAGAGCCCTGGGTATCTCAGCCAGAAGATCACATGATTTAATTCTGAAAGACTTGCCAGCCATTGTTGAGAGTCACAACACCCATGGACGTCACATTGTAGACCTCAATAGGCCTGGCTTCATGTGACATTTTGGCCACTCTTTGGGAAGCCTTGCCTGTGAGAGTTCTACAGAGCATTCATTGAAATGAGCTTCCTCACCATTTAAAGGTTCCTGAATGAATTGAAACCCACAGTGCCTGCAACGTCATCCTTGAAAAATGCCTAGATAAATACCATGAAATTTTTGAAATTCCCATGACCAGGTGGCACTGGAGAAACTTTGGATGTCCTGTTGCTGATCGTAAATATGCAAGACAGTGCCTTGATTGAGTGGGTTTCATGAAAATGGTGTAAAACAGAGATGCCAATATGTTGGAACCTGCTGAGTAGTGGGCCTAGAGCAGTGGTAGGCAGGTGTGTGATAAAAAATTTGTGGTGGGGGGCCATGTGGATCTGCCATTGGATCCCAAATGGCGTGTGACTTACATGGTGAAGCCAGCAAACCCTTCCATGTAAAGGCTTCTGGTTATATGGAGATGTTTCCGGGCAATGTTTAGAATCAGGTTACTATGGACATGGGGCCAAGCTATGTGGGATAGAAACCTGGTTGGTGCATTCTCCTGCAGACCCTGACCAACCACACATGAAAGAATTGCCTCCAGAACTGTGTCCCAGTTGAACTTCTTTTATTTCATGAAGCAAATGCCAAAGTCCCAGTGCAGCAGCAGGAAACACCACGAAAAGTGGAGGATGACCAAATGGCTTCCCAGTCCACATGGGAATACCCTTAGCCCCCAGTGGCCACAGTTTACTTACAAAGAGAGAATTCAGCACTGCTGCCTCATGTTCATTGGAAAATAAGAAACCATGTCCTCCAGGTCACATAGATGCAGACACAACTTTGATAGTCTCACTAAAAAGAAGCTAAAGCTCCTGACAACAACATATATTTCAAGTGCCCAAACTCAGAGGCAGTTTCTCAAGAAGTATTTAGGCCAGCAGAGCTCCATGTTTATGGAGTGTTTACCCTGTCCCATACTAGGGAAACTCCTCTACCACTTCCAAGGTTGTAAACTCCTGAGCATATTATTCACAGATTTTATTACTCTTCTCCTCTAATTGTGTCTTACTTTGGGCGAAAAAAATATCAAGGAATTGTTCTGGATGAGAGTGGGAAGATTTTGTTTAGCACATATTTGCATACACATTGGATTCATTTTTCTATTTTACATTTGAAATACTGAATCCCTGACACTAACACATGCTCTGCTAGATTCTGAATACTAATCCTAATATGATGGAGAAAAATAATGGAAACAGAATAGAAATACAAGCAGTTCAGAGGAGGCATGTTGTATACTTGGACTTGCCTTTTGCATTATATAGGGTAGGAGTTATAAATCTAGTCAATTTTTTGTTGAAATAGTTTTCCATGTGCTTTTAAAGTTAACAAATATGTGAATTCCTGTCTCCCTTTCTCTGTATTCTATTCAGCACATGTATTTTTATATGCACATATAGAATCCTACCTGGTATCACACGTACATTCTTGTGAGTTACATGACTTGGTAGATACAAAGTGTGAGAAGAGATCACTCCTCTTAAACGCTGTTTGACCTGAAAATTCAACCTATGGGTGAGCTTCCTAGTTAAAAAAGTTATACATAAATCCATATCCAGTAAAATGAATATTTTTGGATCTGTGGATGATACATATTTCACGGTGTAATTCGATTGGCATATATATTGCTAATTTTTAAAATCTGTGTGTGGATATATATATATATATATATATATATATATATATATATATATTCTCTCCAGATATTTCAAAATATTTAATATATGTGTCTTATTATACACTCCCTAAATTCATTCATGATTATGTATATGGATTTATAATCAACTTTTCACAAGATTATTCTCAGAAATATTCATTCACCTGATATACGTATTTTTTTCCTAGTATTGAAAACTAACTTCAGTGAATGGTGCATATAAATCCTAATATTTCTACAGTAACTGATCCATTTTCACATCAATGCAAGTAGATTCCTATGGGACATGATAAGTGTTTTGAAGTTCATTTTTATTCAAAACTAGTACATTACTGTTTCTTCAGTTTATGCACATTATTGGATATATATTTCATCCACAAGTTCACAAATTTATAGGCATTTATTTCACTTTCAATCACTTTCTGCTTCAGAAAACACGTGTTCCGCCATGTTTCAAACTGGTCTTTTCATGAGACATCTTTCCAAACACATTATTTTTGATTTCCATAATCACTTTTGAAGCAAAACTCACACACTCTTCATGATAAACCATAACCCTAGGATTACAATTAGACGTATAACTACTTGTTATGAATGATTATATATCAATATATGATTTCTTATGTATTTTCAGATATCAATTCAATACATTATTTAAAGTGGAACCAGTTATATTATTTATTAACTGTATGGTCTATTCATGCATTATCTCTATATTCATAGTCACAGGGTACACCTATTTTTACCCTCAATACTAATTTATACGTTTTCAAAATATTCCTCAAAAAATGGTGGAAGAAATACTCATGTCACCTGATCTATATATACATTTTATCACAGTAATATTCTGGACAAAAAAAATCAAAGGTCACCCTTAAGGTTGTACCAAAGCCTAAATGGAAAGTGAGCATGGATTACTAAAACCTTCCATGTCCAGGTGGCCTAATGCTCTCAAATGTCAATCTTATTGGTGACTACATTTTTGTTTCTTCCTAAGATTATATATTCAACCTCAAGCCTGTTGAAAATGTCTAATCCTATCACTCACTTTATACTTTGCCTGATTTAGTAATGTCTCTATTTATATCTATTTTCCTACATATTTTCCCCTGTTCATCATTGTGACTGACTCTTCACTTGTGCTGACATTTACATTCACTGTCTACCTGAAACCCTATTGCTTAAGAACTTTTGGTCTAAATCCTATTCTCACTCTTCTTTGTAAACCTACTGACTATCTTTCTAATCCTACCGACAATCCCTTTTTGAGTGGGTGTTCTATTCGACATTCAATCATCCAAGGTACAAGCTCCTATGCCATTGTATATAGATTTATCTGAGACATTTTTGCAGAAAATAATTCAAAGCTAAGTGTACCAATTAAGGGCCCAATGCCCTTCTGGACTTCATATCTTCCCTAGATTTCTGTTTTTATACTTATATTTCACCTATATATTCTTGTAAATATCATAGTTTCCCAATACCATTATTCGTCATGCAGAAGGATTCCTAACCCCAAATTGAACATGTTACTAACCCAAACCATACACTGTTCTCTCAATCGAACTTTACAGAACAGCAGGGACAGGGTTGCTCTTAAAATACAGGAATGTAGGGCATGTTCCACCTGTTGAGAACATCAAAGGTCCATGCAGAAATGATCCCTTGAGAAGATGTAGGCAGCTACGAAAGACCTGAGAGAGAAAAGTCATCTTCTATGGCAAACAACCTTGTCAGCATGAAGGGATGTGTATGAATCAGCCTCTCTCTTCTTAATGTAGAGAAGATGGACCAAACCAGTCCTAGGTGGAGAGCTGTTCCCGGGTGCCCATGGTTTATATACCATTCTAACTTGTGAAAGTGTCACAGGAAGTAGGGGCAGCCTCCATCTCATGGGACTCTTGAAAGCAACTGTTAGGACAAAGTGGTTGTCAAGGCAATGACCTCATTCAGTTCCTGAAGAAGTGATCTACCTCACTTCCTTGGTGATGGAACTCTCTTAACTTGGGATCCAGGAAGCCAGGCACCCGGAGCCAGTCCATTCCCAGACCCAGTAGGCTCACTTGTTTGAATTTACCAAGGAGAGTGTCAGTCTTTCTTGGTACCAACATATGTGAGGATGGCCAAATACCAGGAGAGCTCTGAATAGGGGCCTTTCCTGAGAAAGTAGGTAGTGGTTCACCGCAGGCTCCTGACAACTTCACAGAGTTGGCCAAGGAGACCAGATCTGAGATAGGACAGGCCATTTTGGGGGAACATAGTATGGCCCACCACTCAGAGGAAACTCCGGATAGTCACAGAGTTACATGGGGGAAGGAGGTGTCTTTGTGGGGTGGGTGTGATTTTGTGGTTTTGTCTCATGATCTGAGAATAGGTAGGAAAGATGGTTTGTTTGATTTGGAGTGGTCTTCTTCTAGTAAGTCGTTGGACAAGGCAAGTGTTTCTATTTCTGTGTATCCCACTGTGTCCGTGGTTGTAGACATTAGAAAATAGAATGCAACAATTGATATGTCCTGTATAGTAGAAAGATTCCCGGCATTCATCCTGCCCAATTTATGAATGGACTGCAGCTTGCCTTATCCATGGGCAACACCTGCTACCTTCCTAAGTTCCTGTTTCTTCCAGAATTCTCACCACTCTCCAGAATAGTCTCATGGTTTTGTGTCCAAAATATGTACCACCTCCAAGCTCTGTGACATTGCCATGTCCTGGATAGCTGAAGGGAACGGCGAGCATCTCAGAAAACTCAGATATCAGTGTGACCAAGAAAGTCTCAGTGGAGAAACCATGCTTTCGGCCTTTTGCTTATCAATTGTTCTGTTTCCCTGAATGTCAGGAAGGTCTTTGCCTCAGGCCACCCCTTTGTGAAGCCTGAAGAAAACAGTTTTCAAATGGAAATGAATAGGCATCACCTGTGGTTCTTTGCTTAATTGCTTTGGAAAGGGATGTGTCTGAATCAGCCTCTTGGCCCTGTGTGAGGTTGTGGCTTAGATTCTCAGCACCTGATGGATGTAAAGAGAGATCCCATGTGTGCATCCAAAACCAAAATGGCCAAAAGAGCAATTATTGTGAATGAAGTCTCTCGCATTCATTTGTAAGGTTCCTGACCACCATCAAGTGAGAATACGGATCCTTTGGTTCAAATGAGTTATGCACAGCCCTGCAGAGGCTAACCCATAGGTTTTTGGGTTTTCTCATGGCTCCAAATCATATAAAGAATCTATACCTGACAGTCAGTAGGCCTCAAATTGGAGATGCAGAGCAGTATTAACAGCTGGCCTATCTGATCACTCCTGGTTCACCGGATGGGTGTCCAGGCCACCTTGACTTTAGGCAAATGAGGGGCAAGGGAGCTTATTTTTGACACTGTCTTGGGCTGCACGCCTCATGAAAAACTCCAGCCAGAGGTTATGATAAGTGTCTATATGGAAGAAGATGAGGGCCATGTGGGAGTGTTTGGTTTTAATTGTGGTCATTTGTTTGGCGGTTGGAAGAGATAACTGGATCCACCTGGGCTTGAATTCTGGCATGATTCCTCTTAGAGACTGAGTTCTGGAATTTACCTCAAAGAAGTATTGCCATGAAATGTGTTGGGATTTTAGGAGGCCACGCATGAGATGCGCCCTTGAAAACTGAGATCGAGGGCCAGGGTGTCTTTCCACAGTGCAGTGAGAATCTCAGCCAGGATATCACATGATTTTATTTTGAAAGACTTGGCAGCCATAATTGAGAGTCTAAACACAAATGGAACTCATATTGTAGACCTCAATGATCCTGGCTTCATGTGACCTTTTGGCCACTTTTTGGGAAGCCTTGCCTGTGAGATTTCTCCAGAGATTTCATTTAAATGAGCTTCCTCACCACATAATGGTTCCTGCATTAATTGAAACGCACAGTGACTCCAACTTCATCCTTCAAAAATGGTTAAATAAATACTATCAAATTTCTGAAATTCCCATTACCAGGTGGCACTGGAGAACCTTTGGATATCCTGTTGCTGAACATGAGTGAAATAATTCCCCACGCAATGACACTTCACCGGGAGAATTCCAAATTTATTGCTAAAAGCTGTGTGCTTATATAGAACTAAGGGGGAGATGGTATGGCTTACATAAATGGCAGCAACCCGTTTATTGACAAGTTCTTTCAAATATCAGCTCCAGAGCCCAGGAATTAGTTCTCATTGGGGCTAAGGTTCCCCACAAGCGAGATTTGAAATTGGCGCTGGCGGGAGAGTTCACAAGGGCGGGAACTTTTTGTGCCACTGCAGAAATGAAGAAGGTAGGAAGAAGAAGTCCTTAGGCGCCATGTTGGGGTTTTTCTCTGCGGTATGGCTGCCATTTATTCTTTTCCCAACATTCCACCCTTTTTGTTTTCTTAGGAAGTGGGGTGTCGTTTGTCAGATTTGGCTGCTTCCTGCTGTGTGGGGGTGGTGTGGGGCCTAGAAAGAGAAGTGGAGGAATGCTCAGGGGGCAGGTATGGGGATATCATGGCAGCCAGAAATAAAACCCAGTGGCTATAGACGGCCATTTTCATAGGGGTGAAGTCAATGAATGTTCCCTGAAGCCAAAGATGTCGATGGCATGGAACCAGTCCTGGATGGAAGAGATTGTTGGTATCAGCCACTGGTCCTGTAACAGAGACTCAAGGAAATACTGGAAGCGTTGCCTGGACATGATGTCGCCAGCACCTGAAGAAGATCAGAGCGAATAAAAACAGAATGAAGATAAAAATTAAAGCAAATGTCAATTTTTGGCAGAAGTTCCATGTGGGGGTACTGACATAGAAGAGGCCAAGAACCATGAGAAAGCTTAGAAGGTGGTAAAGACTATGAATCCAGGATGGCAGAATAAGAGGTTCTCCGAGCTCGTTGTCTCCCGCTGTCTAATACCCGTTGCATTCCATCGTGCCTGGTAGTGAGCTTCATCACTGAGTGAACTGTTCTCTTGGAGATGTTGGGGATTCATCGGTCATCAGAGGCTGGTAGTGACTAAGCAAAAGATGGTTGAAAGTTTGATTAGGAATTTTATGCAGTTGGGTTTGAAGGCACTTCATTATGCAGGGCAAGAGAGCACAAAAAAGGAGCATCCAAATAAGGGGATCCAAGATATGTAGTAAGTACATGGCAAGATAGGATTGGAAGAACCCCGTTATGGGATTGGAGGAGGTAGGTTTGAGCAATTGGGTCCATAATTCCTGCAATTTAACAACATTTTTTTTATTAGCCCAGATTCATTAACATAATAGCATAATTCCTCTCTGAGGAATAGGCATGTAACCCCTTTTTCTGCAGTGAGAAGATCAATTGCCCTTTGGTTCTGTAAAGCCACTTGTGCCAATGAAGTAACCTGCCGCTGCAAGGAACCCAGAGACTCAGCCATGGTATTGAGTGTTTCCTGCAGTTTTTGTTGAAGGTCATTGGATCCCATAGAGCATGACCTATAGCTCCACCAGAGAGTCCGAGACCTGTCACTGAGGTTGTTAAAATGAGGCCTACCAGAACCGGCAGAAAGACTACCCTACGGGTGCGGGAAGGTAGGGCCAACTGTCAGAATTCGGTGGGAGTATACAAAGATAGCTGAGGAACTACAGTAACCAAGAAACAGGCGCCAGAGACATTGATGGTTGAGGTACTTAAAGAACCATTACACCAGAGGAAATGTCCAGGTTGCATAAACACAGGGCTCTATGGGGTGCTGTAGCTCAAGGAACAAATGGGTAAAGGATTCATTATTGGCAGGTGGAAACAGATGAAAGGAAATAAAGTATTGGTGGAATAACTTTCCCACAGTGGGATACGTGTCACATGTAGGGGTTGTCCTTTTTAGAGAAATTGTAGGGTTTTGCTGGAATATTTCCTGCCGCTAATGGGACTGCTGCTAGAAGTGGACGACTAAGTGAAGCACAGAGAAAGCACTGAGAAGTAGTCACAGAAAGAGGGGTGGAGTTTAATAATCAAAAAGTTTGGTGTAGCAAATTGAGCCATGTGGGAGGGGGACCTGAGAGGGTTGAAGGCTCTGAATCCTCTTTGGATGAGCTATGGATATGATCTCAAAGTTTTGATTCTGAGTCCTTAATGTGTTCGACTACCTGGATGTTTGCCTTAGGTTGCGTAATCAGGGTGCGGCCAATAGTCATCCACCCTGTGGGTCTGACTGAGGTTGTCCGAGCATAGACAGCAAACTCAACATAGCCCCATCGTTTGGCCTTGGGGTCAGGTTTATCTAAAGTATACCATCCATTGTTACTGGATGAAGAGCCTTTATGCCACTTTATGTAACTAGAAGTCCACCCTTCAGGGTAACCAAATGAGTGGTAAGAATAGCTACCACGTTCATCATGGAACATGCATGACCAATAGGGGCACCCATTATATATCTCAGGCCACCAATGACAATAGTCTTTTGTTTGATCAAAAAGGAAGCAAATGAAAGGCCAGTTCCAGCTACCAGGGACGAAGGTCCTTGAAGGTGACAATTTTAGGGAAATAGAGGTGCAGTTGTGGATGAAGCAAGTAGTTGCATCCACTGCGCAGACCTTCTGCATGCCATGTTCTGAGTATCGTTCCCGAAAAGTGAATAAATGCATGGTAGGTGAGGAGGGTAAAGACCAGTCCTGACAGAGCACAGAAAATAAGCAGAGCACAAAAAACAAGCAGTTAGAGAAGACTAGGGTGTTGGGAGAGCTCATTGTGCCTTCTTTAAGAGGAATTGGGCTGCAAGGAAAACCGTGTGAGCCACAACTAAAATGGGTGAGATGGGTGTGGAGAGCAGGAGTAAAGGGGAGGTTCAGTAGGTGATTCTTGGAGTTCCTCTGGGGTGGCCCTGTCTTCAGCAGGTGGGGCCTCCTGGTGATGTGGCTTCAACCTAGACATGTGAATCCAGGGAGTGAGACAGTTGTCTGGTAAGGAGAGTTTGGCGGCGGTAAGGGTAAAGAGAATGACAGGATAGGGGCCTTCCCATTTTGCGGCAAGAGTCCCTTTTTCCTCTGGGGTATTATAATAGACTAGACTAACAGGTGTTAAGGGAGGAGTGTTTGGAGAGGAGACTGGGTCCGGAAGAAGCATCTGTGGATGATATATATTTACTGATGAATTTCGATTGGCATTTATATTGGTACTTTTTAATGTCTGTGAGTGTTGTGTGTGTGTGTGTGTGTGTGTGTGTGTGTGTGTGTGTGTGTGTATAGATATAGATATAGATATACTCTCCAAAGTTTTCCAAATATGAAATATATGTGTCTAGTATACACTCTCTAAATTCATTCATGTTCATGTATGTGGATTTATAATCAACTTTTCACAAGATTATAATCAGAAATATTCATCCACCTGAAATACATATTTGTTTCCTAGTACTGACTACTAACTTCAGTGAAGGGTGCATACAAATCCTAATTATTCTACAGTATCTGACCCAGTCTAACATCAATGCAAGTAGACTCCTATGGGACATGATATGTAATTTGTCATTCATTTGTATTCGACACTGGTACATTATTGTTTCTTCAGTTTTTGCACATCATAGGATATACATTTCATCCACAAGTTCACAAATTAATAGGCATTTGTTTCAACATTAATCACTTCTTGCTTCAGAACACATGTATTGTCAGGGTTTCTTGACTGGTCTTTTCATGAGACTTCTTTCCAAACACATTATTTTGAATTTCCATAATCATTTTGAAGCAAAACTCACACACTCTTCATGATAAACCAAAACACTAATATTTCCATTAGATATATAACTGGTTGGAATGAATGATTGTATATCAATATACAATTTCCTTTTATTTTTCAGATATCAGTTCAATTCATTATTTAAAGTTCAAAAAAGTTATATTATTTATTCACAGTATGGTCTATTCGTGGTTTTTCTCTATGTTCATAGAAACAGGGTACACCTATTTGTACCCCCGATTCTAATTTTACATCTTCAATACATTGCTCCCAGAAATGGTGAAAGAAATACTCATGTCACCTCGTTATCACAGCAATATTCTGGACAAAAAATGGAAAGGTCACACTTATGATTGTACCAAAGCCTAAATGGAAAGTGAACATGGATTTCAAAAACATCCATGTCCATGTTGCCTAATGCTGTCAATTGTCAATCCTATTGGTGACTACATATTTGTTTTTTCCTAATTTATATATTGAAACTCAACCCTGTTGAAAATGTCTAATTCTATCCCTCACTTTATACTTTGCCTGATTTCGTAATGTTTCCATTGATATCTGCTTTTCTACATATTTTCCCCAGTTCAACATAGTGTCTGACTCTTCATATGTGCTGACATTTACATTCACTCTATAACCAAAAGTCTATTGCTAAAGAACTTTTGGTCCAAATCCTATACTCACTCGTCTTCCTAAACCTACCGAATATCTTCCTAATCCTACTGAATATCCCTTTTTGACTGGATGTTCTCTTCTAAATTCAATCATCCAATGTAGAAGGTCCTATGCCATTGTATATCAAATTATCTGAGACATCTTTGCAGAACATAATTCAAAGCTAAGTATCCCAATCAAGGGCAAAACCCTCTGGGCTTCAAATCATACCTAGATTTCTGTTTTCCTACTTATATTTCACCTCTATATTCTTGTAAATATTGCAGGTTCCCAATCCCATTATTCATCGCACAGAATCATTCATCACCAAATCAAACCTGTTTTTAACCCCAGGTATACACTGTTCCCTCAAACATTTTACAGAAGAGCAGGGACAGAGGGGTTCTTACAATACAGGAAAGTTGGGGATCTTTCACCAGATGAGAACCTCAAATGTCCATGCACAAATGATACATGGAGAAGTTGTAGGCAGGTATGAAGCTCCTGAGAGAGCAAAAGTCAACTTCCATGGCAAACAACCTGGTCAGGATGAAGGGATGTGTCTGAATCTGCCTCTCTCTTCTTTTTGTAGACAAGGTGGAACAATCCAGGCCTGAGTGGAGAGCTGTTCCCGGGTGCCAATGGTTGATATACATTCTACCTTATGAAAGTGTCACAGGAAGTAGGGGAAACCTCCATCTTATGTAACCCTTGGAAGCAACTGTTAGGACAAAGTGGTTGCCAAGGCAGTGACCTCATTCAGTTCCAAAGAATGTGACATACCTCATTTCCTTGGTGATGGAACTCTCTGAACTTGGTATCCAAGAAGCCAGGCACCCAGAAACAGTCCCAGTCCCAGGCCCAGTGGGCTCACTTGTTTGGATTTACCAAGGACAGAGTCAGTTTTCTTGGTACCTAATGATGTGAGGATGGCCAAATGCCAGGAGAGATCTGAAGATGGACCTTTCCTGAGAAAACAGGTAGTGGCTAACCACTTTTTCCTGACTTCTTCACAGAGTTGGTCAAGGAAACAAGATCTGAGAGAAGACAGGCCATTTCGGGGGAACATAGTATGGCCCACCAGTCAGAGGACACTCCGGATAGTCACAGACCTACTTGGGGGAAGGAGGTGCCTTTGTGGGAGTGGGTGTGGGTTTGTTGTTTTGTCTCATGTTCTGAGAATAGACCGAAAAGGCGGTTTGTTTGGTTTGGAACAGACAGTTTCTAGTAAGTCATTTGACAAGGCGAGTGTTTCTGTTTATGTGTATCCCACTGTGTCCGTTGTTGTAGACATTAGAAAAGAGAATGCATTAATGGATGTGTCCTGTCTAGTATAAATCTTCCCTATAATTCATCCTGCCCAATATATGAATGGACTGCAGCTTGTCTTATCGATGTGCAACAACTGCTATCTTTCTAAGTTGTTGTTTTCTTCCTGAATTCTGGCCACTCTCCAGAATGGGCTCAGGGATTTGTGTCCAAAATATGTACCACCTCCAAGCTCTGTGACATGGCCATGTAAAGGATAGTTGAAGAGAATGGCCAGCATCTCAGAAAACTCAGATATCAGTGTGACCAGTAAAGTCTCAGTGCAGAAACACGGCCTTGGGCTTTTTGCTTACTTATTGTTGTGTGCACTGAATGTCAGGAAGGTCTTTGCATCAGGCCACCCCTTTGTGAAGCCTGAAGAAAACAGTTTTCAAATGGAAATGAATGGGCCTCACCTGTGGTTCTTTGCTTAATTGCTTTGGAAAGGGATGTGTCTTTATCAGCCTCTTGGACCTGTGTGTGGCTGTGACTTAGATTCTCAGCACCTGATGGATCTTAAGAATGATCCCATGTGAGCTTCCAAAACTAAATGGCAAAAAATATCATTCATTGTGGATGAAGACTCTTGCCTTCCTCTGTTAGGTTCCTGCACTCCAACAAATATGAATAGGGATTCTGTGAGTCAAATGAGTTCTTCAAAGCCCTGCAGAGGTGCTTGTGTTTTCCCATGACTCTAAATCACCTAAAGAATCGATACCTAAAATCAGTAGCGATCAAATTGGAGAAACATAGAAGTATTAATGGCAGGCTTATTTGTTCACTCCTGGTTCACAGCAACGGTGTCCAGGCTACCCTGACTTTAGGCAAATGAGGGGCAAACGAGCTGATTTTGGACACTGTCTTGGGCTGCACCCCTCATGGAAACCTCCAGCCAGAGGTTAAGATGATTGACTATATGGAAAAAGGTGAGGGCCATGTGGGAGTGTTTTGGTTTTAATGTTGGTCATTTGTGTGGCATTGGAAAAAATTACTGGGTCCACGTGTGCTTGAACTCTGGTGTGATTCCCCTTAGACACTGGGTTTTGGAACTGAACTCAGAGAAGCATTGCCATGAATTGTGTTGGGATTTTAAGAGGCCACGCATGAAAGTCGCTCTTGAAAACTGAGACCAAGGGCCCGGGTAGATTTCCACAGAGGCCTGGGAATCTCAGCAAGGATATCACATGATTTTATTCTTAAAGAAATGGCAGCCATAATTGAGAGTCAAAACACAAATAGACCTCACATTGTTGACCTCAATGGGCCTGGCGTAATGTGACGTTTTGTCCATTCTTTGGGAAGCCTTGCCTGTGACAGTTCCCCAGATATTTCATTGAAATGAGCTTCCTCACCATTTAATGTTTGCCTAATGAATTGATACCCACAGTGCCTCCAACTTCATGCTTGAAAAATGGCTAGATAAATACCATAAAATTTTTGAAATTCCTATGACCAGGTGGCACTGGAGAAACATTGGATGTCCTGTTGCTGACCATGAGTATACCAGACAGTGCCTTGATTTACTGAGTTTCATGAAAATGGTGTAGAACAGAGATGCCAGTAATTTGGAGCCTGCTGAGTAGTGGGTCTAGAGCAGTGGTGGGGAGGCGTTTGATAAAACATCCGTGGTAGGACCATGTGCATCTACCATTGGATTCCAAATGGCTTGTAACTGACATGGTGCTGCCAGCAGACCCTTATATGTAAAGGCATCTTGTTATATGGAGAGTTTTAAGAGGAAAATTATGAATCAGGTTGATATGGACAAGGGGGCAATGGGGCAAGCTGTGAGAGATAGAAGCCTAGTTGGTGCATTCTCTTGCAGACCCTGACCCACCACACGTGACAGAACTCCCTCCAGCACTGTGTCCCAGTTTAGCTGCTAGTATTTCGTGAAACAAATACCAAACTCACAGTGTAGCAGCCTAAACACCACAAAAAGTGGAGGAGGACCAAATGGCTTCACAGTCCACATGGGGAGACGGGGAGACACTTCGTCCCCAGTGGCCTCAGTTTACCTATAAAGAAAGGATTCAGCACTGCTTCATCTTGTTCATTGGAAAATAAGAAACCATGTCCTCCAGGTCACATAGATGCAGACCCAGCTTTGATGGTCTCACTACAAAGGAAGCCAAATCTCATGAAAACAACATATATTTCAAGTGCGGAAGCTCAGAGGCAGTTTCTCAAAAAGTTTTTAGGCCAGCAGAGCTCCATGTTTGTGGAGTGTTTACCATGTCCCTTACTTTTGGAAACTCCTAAACCACCTCCAATGTTGTGAACTCCTGAGCATTTTCCATTCCAGATATGTATTCACTGATTGTGTAAATCTTCTCCTCTATTTGTGTCTTACTTGGGGTGAAGGTAATGTCAAGGCATTGTTTTGGATGAGAGCGGGAGGATATTTGTGCAGCATATATTTACATACACATTGGATTCATTTTCCAATTTTTCATTCGAAGTACTGAATCCCTGACACTAACCCATACCTAGTAGACTCAGACTATTCATCCTAATATAATGGGGAAAATTAACCCAACACAATAGAAATACAAGCACTTCAGAGGAGACATGTTCTATAGTTGGACTTGACATTTGCATTATATAAGGTAGGAGTTATACATCTAGTCAAATTTTAATTGAAATATTCTCCATGTGTTTTTAAACTTAACAAATATGTGAATACTTGTTTCCAATTTCTGTAGCCTATTCACACATGTATATTTATATGCATATATAGAATCCTACCAGGTATCACACGTACATTTTTGTAAGGTGGATGTCTTGGCAGATACAAATTGTGAGAAGTGTTCACTCCTCCTAAATGCTGTTGGAAATGAAAATTCAACCTATAAGAGAGCGTCCTAGAAGAACAACATTATACATAAACTCATGTTCAGTAACATAAATATTTTTGCATCTGTGGATGATATATATTTACTGATGAATTTCGATTGGCATTTATATTGGTACTTTTTAATGTCTGTGAGTGTTGTGTGTGTGTGTGTGTGTGTGTGTGTGTGTGTGTGTGTGTGTATAAATATAGATATAGATATACTCTCCAAAGTTTTCAAAATATGAAATATATGTGTCTAGTACACACTCTATAAATTCATTCATGTTCATGTATGTTGATTTATAATCCACTTTTCAGAAGATTATAATCAGAAATATTCATCCACCTGAAATACATATTTGTTTCCTAGTACTGACTGCTAACTTCAGTGAAGGGTGCATACAAATCCTCATTATTCTACAGTATCTGACCCAGTCTAACATCAATGCAAGTAGACTCCTATGGGACATGATATGTAATTTGTCATTCATTTGTATTCGACACTGGTACATTATTGTTTCTTCAGTTTTTGCACATCATAGGATATACATTTCATCCACAAGTTCACAAATTAATAGGCATTTGTTTCAACATTAATCACTTCTTGCTTCAGAACACATGTATTGTCAGGGTTTCTTGACTCGTCTTTTCATGAGACTTCTTTCCAAACACATTATTTTGAATTTCCATAATCATTTTGAAGCAAAACTCACACACTCTTCATGATAAACCAAAACACTAATATTTCCATTAGATATAACTGGTTGGAATGAATGATTGTATATCAATATACAATTTCCTTTTATTTTTCAGATATCAGTTCAATTCATTATTTAAAGTTCAAAAAAGTCATATTATTTATTCACAGTATGGTCTATTTGTGGTTTTTCTCTATGTTCATAGAAACAGGGTACACCTCTTTGCACCCCCGATTCTAATTTTACATCTTCAATATATTGCTCCCAGAAATGGTGAAAGAAATACTCATGTCACCTCATTATCACAGTAATATTCTGGACAAAAAATGGAAAGGTCACACTTATGATTGTACCAAAGCCTAAATGGAAAGTGAACATGGATTTCTAAAAACATCCATGTCCAGGTTGCCTAATGCTGTCAATTGTCACTCCTATTGGTGACTACATATTTGTTTTTTCCTAATTTATATATTGAAACTCAACCCTGTTGAAAATGTCTAATTCTATCCCTCACTTTATACTTTGCCTGATTTCGTAATGTTTCCATTGATATCTGCTTTTCTACATATTTTCCCCAGTTCAACATAGTGTCTGACTCTTCATATGTGCTGACATTTACATTCACTCTATAACCAAAAGTCTATTGCTAAAGAACTTTTGGTCCAAATCCTATACTCACTCGTCTTCCTAAACCTACCGACTATCTTCCTAAACCTACTGAATATCCCTTTTTGACTGGATGTTCTCTTCTAAATTCAATCATCCAATGTACAAGGTCCTATGCCATTGTATATCAAATTATCTGAGACATCTTTGCAGAACATAATTCAAAGCTAAGTATCCCAATCAAGGGCAAAACCCTTCTGGGCTTCAAAGCATACCTAGATTTCTTTTTTCATACTTATATTTCACCTCTATATTCTTGTAAATATTGCAGGTTCCCAATCCCATTATTCATCGCACAGAATCATTCGTCACCAAATCAAACCTGTTTTTAACCCCAAGTATACACTGTTCCCTCAATCATTTTACAGAAGAGCAGGGACAGAGGGGTTCTTACAATACAGGAAAGTTGGGGATCTTCCACCAGATGAGAACCTCAAATGTCCATGCACAAATGATACCTGGAGAAGTTGTAGGCAGGTATGAAGCACCTGAGAGAGCAAAAGTCAACTTCCATGGCAAACAACCTGGTCAGGATGAAGGGATGTGTCTGAATCTGCCTCTCTCTTCTTATTGTAGACAAGGTGGAACGATCCAGGCCTGAGTGGAGAGCTGTTCCCGGGTGTCAATGGTTGATATACATTCTACCTTATGAAAGTGTCACAGGAAGTAGGGGAAACCTCCATCTTATGTAACCCTTGGAAGCAACTGTTAGGACAAAGTGGTTGCCAAGGCAGTGACCTCATTCAGTTCCAAAGAATGTGACATACCTCATTTCCTTGGTGATGGAACTCTCTGAACTTGGTATCCAAGAAGCCAGGCACCCAGAGGCAGTCCCAGTCCCAAGCCCAGTGGGCTCACTTGTTTGGATTTACCAAGGACAGAGTCAGTTTTCTTGGTACCTAATGATGTGAGGATGGCCAAATGCCAGGAGAGCTCTGAAGATGGACCTTTCCTGAGAAAACAGGTAGTGGCTAACCACTTTTTCCTGACATCTTCACAGAGTTGGTCAAGGAAACAAGATCTGAGAGAAGACAGGCCATTTCGGGGGAACATAGTATGGCCCACCAGTCAGAGGACACTCCGGATAGTCACAGACCTACTTGGGGGAAGGAGGTGCCTTTGTGGGAGTGGGTGTGTGTTTGTTGTTTTGTCTCATGTTCTGAGAATAGATCGAATAGGCGGTTTGTTTGGTTTGGAGCAGACAGTTTCTAGTAAGTCATTTGACACGGCGAGGGTTTCTGTTTATGTGTATCCCACTGTGTCCGTTGTTGTAGACATTAGAAAAGAGAATGCATTAATGGATGTGTCCTCTCTAGTATAAATCTTCCCTATAATTCATCCTGCCCAATATATGAATGGACTGCACCTTGTCTTATCGATGTGCAACACCTGCTATCTTTCTAAGTTGTTGTTTTCTTCCTGAATTCTGGCCACTCTCCAGAATGGGCTCAGGGATTTTTGTCCAAAATATGTACCACCTCCAAGCTCTGTGACATGGCCATGTAAAGGATAGTTGAAGAGAATGGCGAGCATCTCAGAAAACTCAGATATCAGTGTGACCAGGAAAGTCTTAGTGCAGAAACACTGCTTTGGGCTTTTTGCTTACTTATTGTTGTGTTGCACTCAATGTCAGGAAGGTCTTTGCCTCAGGCCACCCCTTTGTGAAGCCTGAAGAAAACAGTTTTCAAATGGAAATGAATGGGCCTCACCTGTGGTTCTTTGCTTAATTGCTTTGGAAAGGGATGTGTCTATATCAGCCTCTGGGTCCTGTGTGTGGCTGTGACTTAGATTCTCAGCACCTGATGGATCTTAAGAATGATCCCATGTGAGGTTCCAAAACCAAAATGGCAAAAAATATCATTCATTGTGGATGAAGACTCTTGCCTTCCTCTGTTAGGTTCCTGCACTCTAACAAATATGAATAGGGATTCTGTGAGTCAAATGAGTTCTTCATAGCCCTGCAGAGGTGCTTGTGTTTTCGCATGACTCTAAATCACCTAAAGAATCGATACCTAAAATCAGTAGCCCTCAAATTGTAGAAACATAGAAGTATTAACGGCAGGCTTATTTGTTCACTCCTGGTTCACAGCAACGGTGTCCAGGCTAACCTGACTTTAGGCAAATGAGGGGCAAACGAGCTGATTTTGGACACTGTCTTGGGCTGCACCCCTCATGGAAACCTCCAGCCAGAGTTTAAGATGATTGACTATATGGAATAAGGTGAGGGCCATGTGGGAGTGTTTTGGTTTTAATGTTGGTCATTTTTGTGGCATTGGAAAAAATGACTGGTTCCACGTGGGCTTGAACTCTGGTGTGATTCCCCTTAAACACTGGGTTTTGGAACTGAACTCAAAGAAGCATTGCTATGAATTTTGTTGGGATTTTAAGAGGCCACGCATGAAAGTCGCTCTTGGAAACTGAGACCTAGGCCCCGGGTAGATTTCCACAGAGGCCTGGGAATCTCAGCAAGGATATCACATGATTTTATTCTTAAAGAAATGGCAGCCATAGTTGAGAGTCAAAACACACATGCACCTCACATTGTAGACCTCAATGGGCCTGGCCTAATGTGACCTTTTGTCCATTCTTTGGAAAGCCTTGCCTGTGAGATTTCTCCAGAGATTTCATTGAAATGAGCTTCCTCACCATTTAATCTTTGCTGAATGAATTGAAACCCACAGTGCCTCCAACTTCATGCTTGAAAAATGGCTAGATAAATACCATGAAATTTTTGAAATTCCTATGACCAGGTGGCACTGGAGAAACATTGGATGTCCTATTGCTGATCATGAGTATACCAGACAGTGCCTTGATTTACTGAGTTTCATGAAAATGGTGTAGAACAGAGATGCCAGTAAGTTGGAGCCTGCTGAGTAGTGGGTCTAGAGCAGTGCTGGGGAGGTGTTTGATAAAACATCCGTGGTAGGGCCATGTGGATCTACCATTGGATTCCAAATGGCTTGTAACTGACATGTTGCTGCCAGCAGACCCTTATATGTAAAGGCATCTTGTTATATGGAGAGTTTTAAGAGGAAAATTAAGAATCAGGTTGATATGGACAAGGGGGCAATGGGGCAAGCTGTGAGAGATAGAAGCCTAGTTGGTGCATTCTCTTGCAGACCCTGACCCACCACACGTGACAGAACTCCCTCCAGCACTGTGTCCCAGTTTAGCTGCTAGTATTTCGTGAAACAAATACCAAACTCACAGTGCAGCAGCCTAAAAACCACAAAAAGTGGAGGAGGACCAAATGGCTTCACAGTCCACACGGGGAGACGGGGAGACACTTAGTCCCCAGTGGCCTCAGTTTACCTATAAAGAGAGGATTCAGCACTGCTTCATCTTGTTCATTGGAAAATAAGAAACCATGTCCTCCAGGTAACATAGATGCAGACCCAGCTTTGATGGTCTCACTACAAAGGAAGCCAAATCTCATGAAAACAACATATATTTCAAGTGCGGAAGCTCAGAGGCAGTTTCTCAAAAAGTTTTTAGGCCAGCAGAGTTACATGTTTGTGGAGTGTTTACCATGTCCCTTACTTTTGGAAACTCCTAAACCACTTCCAAGGTTGTGAACTCCTGAGCATTTTCCATTCCAGATATGTATTCACTGATTGTGTAACTCTTCTCCTCTAATTGTGTCTTACTTGGGGTGAAGGTAATGTCAAGGCATTGTTTTGGATGAGAGCGGGAGGATATTTGTGCAGCATATATTTACAAACACATTGGATTCATTTTCCAATTTTTCATTCGAAGTACTGAATCCCTGACACTAACCCATACCTAGTAGACTCAGACTATTCATCCTAATATAATGGGGAAAATTAACCCAACACAATAGAAATACAAGCACTTCAGAGGAGACATGTTCTATAGTTGGACTTGACATTTGCATTATATAAGGTAGGAGTTATACATCTAGTCAAATTTTAATTGAAATATTCTCCATGTGTTTTTAAACTTAACAAATATGTGAATACTTGTTTCCAATTTCTGTAGCCTATTCACACATGTATATTTATATGCATATATAGAATCCTACCAGGTATCACACGTACATTTTTGTAAGGTGGATGTCTTGGCAGATACAAATTGTGAGAGGTGTTCACTCCTCCTAAATGCTGTTGGAAATGAAAATTCAACCTATAAGAGAGCGTCCTAGAAGAACAACATTATACATAAACTCATGTTCAGTAACATAAATATTTTTGCATCTGTGGATGATATATATTTACTGATGAATTTCGATTGGCATTTATATTGGTACTTTTTAATGTCTGTGAGTGTTGTGTGTGTGTGTGTGTGTGTGTGTGTGTGTGTGTGTGTATAAATATAGATATAGATATACTCTCCAAAGTTTTCAAAATATGAAATATATGTGTCTAGTACACACTCTATAAATTCATTCATGTTCATGTATGTTGATTTATAATCCACTTTTCAGAAGATTATAATCAGAAATATTCATCCACCTGAAATACATATTTGTTTCCTAGTACTGACTGCTAACTTCAGTGAAGGGTGCATACAAATCCTCATTATTCTACAGTATCTGACCCAGTCTAAAATCAATGCAAGTAGACTCCTATGGGACATGATATGTAATTTGTCATTCATTTGTATTCGACACTGGTACATTATTGTTTCTTCAGTTTTTGCACATCATAGGATATACATTTCATCCCCAAGTTCACAAATTAATAGGCATTTGTTTCAACATTAATCACTTCTTGCTTCAGAACACATGTATTGTCAGGGTTTCTTGACTGGTCTTTTCATGAGACTTCTTTCCAAACACATTATTTTGAATTTCCATAATCATTTTGAAGCAAAACTCACACACTCTTCATGATAAACCAAAACACTAATATTTCCATTAGATATAACTGGTTGGAATGAATGGTTGTATATCAATATACAATTTCCTTTTATTTTTCAGATATCAGTTCAATTCATTATTTAAAGTTCAAAAAAGTCATATTATTTATTCACAGTATGGTCTATTTGTGGTTTTTCTCTATGTTCATAGAAACAGGGTACACCTCTTTGCACCCCCGATTCTAATTTTACATCTTCAATATATTGCTCCCAGAAATGGTGAAAGAAATACTCATGTCACCTCATTATCACAGTAATATTCTGGACAAAAAATGGAAAGGTCACACTTATGATTGTACCAAAGCCTAAATGGAAAGTGAACATGGATTTCTAAAAACATCCATGTCCAGGTTGCCTAATGCTGTCAATTGTCACTCCTATTGGTGACTACATATTTGTTTTTTCCTAATTTATATATTGAAACTCAACCCTGTTGAAAATGTCTAATTCTATCCCTCACTTTATACTTTGCCTGATTTCGTAATGTTTCCATTGATATCTGCTTTTCTACATATTTTCCCCAGTTCAACATAGTGTCTGACTCTTCATATGTGCTGACATTTACATTCACTCTATAACCAAAAGTCTATTGCTAAAGAACTTTTGGTCCAAATCCTATACTCACTCGTCTTCCTAAACCTACCGACTATCTTCCTAAACCTACTGAATATCCCTTTTTGACTGGATGTTCTCTTCTAAATTCAATCATCCAATGTACAAGGTCCTATGCCATTGTATATCAAATTATCTGAGACATCTTTGCAGAACATAATTCAAAGCTAAGTATCCCAATCAAGGGCAAAACCCTTCTGGGCTTCAAAGCATACCTAGATTTCTTTTTTCATACTTATATTTCACCTCTATATTCTTGTAAATATTGCAGGTTCCCAATCCCATTATTCATCGCACAGAATCATTCGTCACCAAATCAAACCTGTTTTTAACCCCAAGTATACACTGTTCCCTCAATCATTTTACAGAAGAGCAGGGACAGAGGGGTTCTTACAATACAGGAAAGTTGGGGATCTTCCACCAGATGAGAACCTCAAATGTCCATGCACAAATGATACCTGGAGAAGTTGTAGGCAGGTATGAAGCACCTGAGAGAGCAAAAGTCAACTTCCATGGCAAACAACCTGGTCAGGATGAAGGGATGTGTCTGAATCTGCCTCTCTCTTCTTATTGTAGACAAGGTGGAACGATCCAGGCCTGAGTGGAGAGCTGTTCCCGGGTGTCAATGGTTGATATACATTCTACCTTATGAAAGTGTCACAGGAAGTAGGGGAAACCTCCATCTTATGTAACCCTTGGAAGCAACTGTTAGGACAAAGTGGTTGCCAAGGCAGTGACCTCATTCAGTTCCAAAGAATGTGACATACCTCATTTCCTTGGTGATGGAACTCTCTGAACTTGGTATCCAAGAAGCCAGGCACCCAGAGGCAGTCCCAGTCCCAAGCCCAGTGGGCTCACTTGTTTGGATTTACCAAGGACAGAGTCAGTTTTCTTGGTACCTAATGATGTGAGGATGGCCAAATGCCAGGAGAGCTCTGAAGATGGACCTTTCCTGAGAAAACAGGTAGTGGCTAACCACTTTTTCCTGACATCTTCACAGAGTTGGTCAAGGAAACAAGATCTGAGAGAAGACAGGCCATTTCAGGGGAACATAGTATGGCCCACCAGTCAGAGGACACTCCGGATAGTCACAGACCTACTTGGGGGAAGGAGGTGCCTTTGTGGGAGTGGGTGTGTGTTTGTTGTTTTGTCTCATGTTCTGAGAATAGATCGAAAAGGCGGTTTGTTTGGTTTGGAGCAGACAGTTTCTAGTAAGTCATTTGACACGGCGAGGGTTTCTGTTTATGTGTATCCCACTGTGTCCGTTGTTGTAGACATTAGAAAAGAGAATGCATTAATGGATGTGTCCTCTCTAGTATAAATCTTCCCTATAATTCATCCTGCCCAATATATGAATGGACTGCACCTTGTCTTATCGATGTGCAACACCTGCTATCTTTCTAAGTTGTTGTTTTCTTCCTGAATTCTGGCCACTCTCCAGAATGGGCTCAGGGATTTTTGTCCAAAATATGTACCACCTCCAAGCTCTGTGACATGGCCATGTAAAGGATAGTTGAAGAGAATGGCGAGCATCTCAGAAAACTCAGATATCAGTGTGACCAGGAAAGTCTTAGTGCAGAAACACTGCTTTGGGCTTTTTGCTTACTTATTGTTGTGTTGCACTCAATGTCAGGAAGGTCTTTGCCTCAGGCCACCCCTTTGTGAAGCCTGAAGAAAACAGTTTTCAAATGGAAATGAATGGGCCTCACCTGTGGTTCTTTGCTTAATTGCTTTGGAAAGGGATGTGTCTTTATCAGCCTCTTGGTCCTGTGTGTGGCTGTGACTTAGATTCTCAGCACCTGATGGATCTTAAGAATGATCCCATGTGAGGTTCCAAAACCAAAATGGCAAAAAATATCATTCATTGTGGATGAAGACTCTTGCCTTCCTCTGTTAGGTTCCTGCACTCTAACAAATATGAATAGGGATTCTGTGAGTCAAATGAGTTCTTCATAGCCCTGCAGAGGTGCTTGTGTTTTCGCATGACTCTAAATCACCTAAAGAATCGATACCTAAAATCAGTAGCCCTCAAATTGTAGAAACATAGAAGTATTAACGGCAGGCTTATTTGTTCACTCCTGGTTCACAGCAACGGTGTCCAGGCTACCCAGACTTTAGGCAAATGAGGGGCAAACGAGCTGATTTTGGACACTGTCTTGGGCTGCACCCCTCATGGAAACCTCCAGCCAGAGTTTAAGATGATTGACTATATGGAATAAGGTGAGGGCCATGTGGGAGTGTTTTGGTTTTAATGTTGGTCATTTTTGTGGCATTGGAAAAAATGACTGGTTCCACGTGGGCTTGAACTCTGGTGTGATTCCCCTTAAACACTGGGTTTTGGAACTGAACTCAAAGAAGCATTGCTATGAATTTTGTTGGGATTTTAAGAGGCCACGCATGAAAGTCGCTCTTGGAAACTGAGACCTAGGCCCCGGGTAGATTTCCACAGAGGCCTGGGAATCTCAGCAAGGATATCACATGATTTTATTCTTAAAGAAATGGCAGCCATAGTTGAGAGTCAAAACACACATGCACCTCACATTGTAGACCTCAATGGGCCTGGCCTAATGTGACCTTTTGTCCATTCTTTCTGAAGCCTTGCCTGTGAGATTTCTCCAGAGATTTCATTGAAATGAGCTTCCTCACCATTTAATCTTTGCTGAATGATTTGAAACCCACAGTGCCTCCAACTTCATGCTTGAAAAATGGCTAGATAAATACCATGAAATTTTTGAAATTCCTATGACCAGGTGGCACTGGAGAAACATTGGATGTCCTATTGCTGATCATGAGTATACCAGACAGTGCCTTGATTTACTGAGTTTCATGAAAATGGTGTAGAACAGAGATGCCAGTAAGTTGGAGCCTGCTGAGTAGTGGGTCTAGAGCAGTGCTGGGGAGGTGTTTGATAAAACATCCGTGGTAGGGCCATGTGGATCTACCATTGGATTCCAAATGGCTTGTAACTGACATGTTGCTGCCAGCAGACCCTTATATGTAAAGGCATCTTGTTATATGGAGAGTTTTAAGAGGAAAATTAAGAATCAGGTTGATATGGACAAGGGGGCAATGGGGCAAGCTGTGAGAGATAGAAGCCTAGTTGGTGCATTCTCTTGCAGACCCTGACCCACCACACGTGACAGAACTCCCTCCAGCACTGTGTCCCAGTTTAGCTGCTAGTATTTCGTGAAACAAATACCAAACTCACAGTGCAGCAGCCTAAAAACCACAAAAAGTGGAGGAGGACCAAATGGCTTCACAGTCCACACGGGGAGACGGGGAGACACTTAGTCCCCAGTGGCCTCAGTTTACCTATAAAGAGAGGATTCAGCACTGCTTCATCTTGTTCATTGGAAAATAAGAAACCATGTCCTCCAGGTAACATAGATGCAGACCCAGCTTTGATGGTCTCACTACAAAGGAAGCCAAATCTCATGAAAACAACATATATTTCAAGTGCGGAAGCTCAGAGGCAGTTTCTCAAAAAGTTTTTAGGCCAGCAGAGTTACATGTTTGTGGAGTGTTTACCATGTCCCTTACTTTTGGAAACTCCTAAACCACTTCCAAGGTTGTGAACTCCTGAGCATTTTCCATTCCAGATATGTATTCACTGATTGTGTAACTCTTCTCCTCTAATTGTGTCTTACTTGGGGTGAAGGTAATGTCAAGGCATTGTTTTGGATGAGAGCGGGAGGATATTTGTGCAGCATATATTTACAAACACATTGGATTCATTTTCCAATTTTTCATTCGAAGTACTGAATCCCTGACACTAACCCATACCTAGTAGACTCAGACTATTCATCCTAATATAATGGGGAAAATTAACCCAACACAATAGAAATACAAGCACTTCAGAGGAGACATGTTCTATAGTTGGACTTGACATTTGCATTATATAAGGTAGGAGTTATACATCTAGTCAAATTTTAATTGAAATATTCTCCATGTGTTTTTAACCTTAACAAATATGTGAATACTTGTTTCCAATTTCTGTAGCCTATTCACACATGTATATTTATATGCATATATAGAATCCTACCAGGTATCACACGTACATTTTTGTAAGATGGATGTCTTGGCAGATACAAATTGTGAGAAGTGTTCACTCCTCCTAAATGCTGTTGGAAATGAAAATTCAACCTATAAGAGAGCGTCCTAGAAGAACAACATTATACATAAACTCATGTTCAGTAACATAAATATTTTTGCATCTGTGGATGATATATATTTACTGATGAATTTTGATTGGCATTTATATTGGTACTTTTTAATGTCTGTGAGTGTTGTGTGTGTGTGTGTGTGTGTGTGTGTGTGTGTGTGTGTGTATAAATATAGATATAGATATACTCTCCAAAGTTTTCAAAATATGAAATATATGTGTCTAGTACACACTCTATAAATTCATTCATGTTCATGTATGTTGATTTATAATCCACTTTTCAGAAGATTATAATCAGAAATATTCATCCACCTGAAATACATATTTGTTTCCTAGTACTGACTGCTAACTTCAGTGAAGGGTGCATACAAATCCTCATTATTCTACAGTATCTGACCCAGTCTAAAATCAATGCAAGTAGACTCCTATGGGACATGATATGTAATTTGTCATTCATTTGTATTCGACACTGGTACATTATTGTTTCTTCAGTTTTTGCACATCATAGGATATACATTTCATCCCCAAGTTCACAAATTAATAGGCATTTGTTTCAACATTAATCACTTCTTGCTTCAGAACACATGTATTGTCAGGGTTTCTTGACTGGTCTTTTCATGAGACTTCTTTCCAAACACATTATTTTGAATTTCCATAATCATTTTGAAGCAAAACTCACACACTCTTCATGATAAACCAAAACACTAATATTTCCATTAGATATAACTGGTTGGAATGAATGATTGTATATCAATATACAATTTCCTTTTATTTTTCAGATATCAGTTCAATTCATTATTTAAAGTTCAAAAAAGTCATATTATTTATTCACAGTATGGTCTATTTGTGGTTTTTCTCTATGTTCATAGAAACAGGGTACACCTCTTTGCACCCCCGATTCTAATTTTACATCTTCAATATATTGCTCCCAGAAATGGTGAAAGAAATACTCATGTCACCTCATTATCACAGTAATATTCTGGACAAAAAATGGAAAGGTCACACTTATGATTGTACCAAAGCCTAAATGGAAAGTGAACATGGATTTCTAAAAACATCCATGTCCAGGTTGCCTAATGCTGTCAATTGTCACTCCTATTGGTGACTACATATTTGTTTTTTCCTAATTTATATATTGAAACTCAACCCTGTTGAAAATGTCTAATTCTATCCCTCACTTTATACTTTGCCTGATTTCGTAATGTTTCCATTGATATCTGCTTTTCTACATATTTTCCCCAGTTCACATATGTCTGACTCTTCATATGTGCTGACCTTTACATTCACTCTATAACCAAAAGTCTATTGCTAAAGAACTTTTGGTCCAAATCCTATACTCACTCGTCTTCCTAAACCTACCGACTATCTTCCTAAACCTACTGAATATCCCTTTTTGACTGGATGTTCTCTTCTAAATTCAATCATCCAATGTACAAGGTCCTATGCCATTGTATATCAAATTATCTGAGACATCTTTGCAGAACATAATTCAAAGCTAAGTATCCCAATCAAGGGCAAAACCCTTCTGGGTTTCAAAGCATACCTAGATTTCTTTTTTCATACTTATATTTCACCTCTATATTCTTGTAAATATTGCAGGTTCCCAATCCCATTATTCATCGCACAGAATCATTCGTCACCAAATCAAACCTGTTTTTAACCCCAAGTATACACTGTTCCCTCAATCATTTTACAGAAGAGCAGGGACAGAGGGGTTCTTACAATACAGGAAAGTTGGGGATCTTCCACCAGATGAGAACCTCAAATGTCCATGCACAAATGATACATGGAGAAGTTGTAGGCAGGTATGAAGCACCTGAGAGAGCAAAAGTCATCTTCCATGGCAAACAACCATGGGATGTGTCTGAATCTGCCACTCTCTTCTTATTGTAGACAAGGTGGAACAATCCAGGCCTGAGTGGAGAGCTGTTCCCGGGTGCCAATAGTTGATATACATTCTACCTTATGAAAGTGTCACAGGAAGTAGGGGAAACCTCCATCTTATGTAACCCTTGGAAGCAACTGTTAGGACAAAGTGGTTGCCAAGGCAGTGACCTCATTCAGTTCCAAAGAATGTGACATACCTCATTTCCTTGGTGATGGAACTCTCTGAACTTGGTATCCAAGAAGCCAGGCACCCAGAGGCAGTCCCAGTCCCAGGCCCAGTGGGCTCACTTGTTTGGATTTACCAAGGACAGAGTCAGTTTTCTTGGTACCTAATGATGTGAGGATGGCCAAATGCCAGGAGAGCTCTGAAGATGGACCTTTCCTGAGGAAACAGGTAGTGGCTAACCACTTTTTCCTGACATCTTCACAGAGTTGGTCAAGGAAACAAGATCTGAGAGAAGACAGGCCATTTCGGGGGAACATAGTATGGCCCACCAGTCAGAGGACACTCCGGATAGTCACAGACCTACTTGGGGGAAGGAGGTGCCTTTGTGGGAGTGGGTGTGGGTTTGTTGTTTTGTCTCATGTTCTGAGAATAGATCGAAAAGGCGGTTTGTTTGGTTTGGAGTAGACAGTTTCTAGTAAGTCATTTGACAAGGCGAGTGTTTCTGTTTATGTATATCCCACTGTGTTCGTTGTTGTAGACATTACAAAAGAGAATGCATTAATGGATGTGTCCTGTCTAGTATAAATCTTCCCTATAATTCATCCTGCCCAATATATGAATGGACTGCAGCTTGTCTTATCGATGTGCAACACCTGCTATCTTTCTAAGTTGTTGTTTTCTTCCTGAATTCTGGGAACTCTCCAGAATGGGCTCAGGCATTTGTGTCCAAAATATGTACCACCTCCAAGCTCTGTGACATGGCCATGTAAAGGATAGTTGAAGAGAATGGCGAGCATCTCAGAAAACTCAGATATCAGTGTGACCAGGAAAGTCTTAGTGCAGAAACACTGCTTTGGGCTTTTTGCTTACTTATTGTTGTGTTGCACTGAATGTCAGGAAGGTCTTTGCCTCAGGCCACCCCTTTGTGAAGCCTGAAGAAAACAGTTTTCAAATGGAAATGAATGGGCCTCACCTGTGGTTCTTTGCTTAATTGCTTTGGAAAGGGATGTGTCTATATCAGCCTCTGGGTCCTGTGTGTGGCTGTGACTTAGATTCTCAGCACCTGATGGATCTTAAGAATGATCCCATGTGAGCTTCCAAAACTAAATGGCAAAAAATATCATTCATTGTGGATGAAGACTCTTGCCTTCCTCTGTTAGGTTCCTGCACTCCAACAAATATGAATAGGGATTCTGTGAGTCAAATGAGTTCTTCAAAGCCCTGCAGAGGTGCTTGTGTTTTCGCATGACTAAATCACCTAAAGAATCGATACCTAAAATCAGTAGCCCTCAAATTGTAGAAACATAGAAGTATTAACGGCAGGCTTATTTGTTCACTCCTGGTTCACAGCAACGGTGTCCAGGCTACCCTGACTTTAGGCAAATGAGGGGCAAACGAGCTGATTTTGGACACTGTCTTGGGCTGCACCCCTCATGGAAACCTCCAGCCAGAGTTTAAGATGATTGACTATATGGAATAAGGTGAGGGCCACGTGGGAGTGTTTTGGTTTTAATGTTGGTCATTTGTGTGGCATTGGAAAAAATGACTGGTTCCACGTGGGCTTGAACTCTGGTGTGATTCCCCTTAAACACTGGGTTTTGGAACTGAACTCAAAGAAGCATCGCTATGAATTTTGTTGGGATTTTAAGAGGCCACGCATGAAAGTCGCTCTTGGAAACTGAGACCTAGGCCCCGGGTAGATTTCCACAGAGGCCTGGGAATCTCAGCAAGGATATCACATGATTTTATTCTTAAAGAAATGGCAGCCATAGTTGAGAGTCAAAACACACATGCACCTCACATTGTAGACCTCAATGGGCCTGACCTAATGTGACCTTTTGTCCATTCTTTGGGAAGCCTTGCCTGTGAGATTTCTCCAGAGATTTCATTGAAATGAGCTTCCTCACCATTTAATCTTTGCTGAATGAATTGAAACCCACAGTGCCTCCAACTTCATGCTTGAAAAATGGCTAGATAAATACCATGAAATTTTTGAAATTCCTATGACCAGGTGGCACTGGAGAAACATTGGATGTCCTATTGCTGATCATGAGTATACCAGACAGTGCCTTGATTTACTGAGTTTCATGAAAATGGTGTAGAACAGAGATGCCAGTAAGTTGGAGCCTGCTGAGTAGTGGGTCTAGAGCAGTGCTGGGGAGGTGTTTGATAAAACATCCGTGGTAGGGCCATGTGGATCTACCATTGGATTCCAAATGGCTTGTAACTGACATGTTGCTGCCAGCAGACCCTTATATGTAAAGGCATCTTGTTATATGGAGAGTTTTAAGAGGAAAATTAAGAATCAGGTTGATATGGACAAGGGGGCAATGGGACAAGCTGTGCGAGATAGAAGCCTAGTTGGTGCATTCTCTTGCAGACCCTGACCCACCACACGTGACAGAACTCCCTCCAGCTCTGTGTCCCAGTTTAGCTGCTAGTATTTCGTGAAACAAATACCAAACTCACAGTGCAGCAGCCTAAAAACCACAAAAAGTGGAGGAGGACCAAATGGCTTCACAGTCCACACGGGGAGACGGGGAGACACTTAGTCCCCAGTGGCCTCAGTTTACCTATAAAGAGAGGATTCAGCACTGCTTCATCTTGTTCATTGGAAAATAAGAAACCATGTCCTCCAGGTCACATAGATGCAGACCCAGCTTTGATGGTCTCACTACAAAGGAAGCCAAATCTCATGAAAACAACATATATTTCAAGTGCGGAAGCTCAGAGGCAGTTTCTCAAAAAGTTTTTAGGCCAGCAGAGTTACATGTTTGTGGAGTGTTTACCATGTCCCTTACTTTTGGAAACTCCTAAACCACCTCCAAGGTTGTGAACTCCTGAGCATTTTCCATTCCAGATATGTATTCACTGATTGTGTAACTCTTCTCCTCTAATTGTGTCTTACTTGGGGTGAAGGTAATGTCAAGGCATTGTTTTGGATGAGAGCGGGAGGATATTTGTGCAGCATATATTTACATACACATTGGATTCATTTTCCAATTTTTCTTTCGAAGTACTGAATCCCTGACACTAACCCATACCTAGTAGACTCAGACTATTCATCCTAATATAATGGGGAAAATTAACCCAACACAATAGAAATACAAGCACTTCAGAGGAGACATGTTCTATAGTTGGACTTGACATTTGCATTATATAAGGTAGGAGTTATACATCTAGTCCAATTTTAATTGAAATATTCTCCATGTGTTTTTAAACTTAACAAATATGTGAATACTTGTTTCCAATTTCTGTAGCTTATTCACACATGTATATTTATATGCATATATAGAATCCTACCAGGTATCACACGTACATTTTTGTAAGGTGGATGTCTTGGCAGATACAAATTGTGAGAAGTGTTCACTCCTCCTAAATGCTGTTGGAAATGAAAATTCAACCTATAAGAGAGCGTCCTAGAAGAACAATATTATACATAAACTCATGTTCAGTAACATAAATATTTTTGCATCTGTGGATGATATATATTTACTGATGAATTTCGATTGGCATTTATATTGGTACTTTTTAATGTCTGTGAGTGTTGTGTGTGTGTGTGTGTGTGTGTGTGTGTGTATAGATATAGATATAGATATACTCTCCAAATTTTTCCAAATATGAAATATATGTGTCTAGTATACACTCTCTAAATTCATTCATGTTCATGTATGTTGATTTATAATCCACTTTTCAGAAGATTATAATCAGAAATATTCATCCACCTGAAATACATATTTGTTTCCTAGTACTGACTGCTAACTTCAGTGAAGGGTGCATACAAATCCTCATTATTCTACAGTATCTGACCCAGTCTAACATCAATGCAAGTAGACTCCTATGGGACATGATATGTAATTTGTCATTCATTTGTATTCGACACGGGTACATTATTGTTTCTTCAGTTTTTGCACATCATAGGATATACATTTCATCCCCAAGTTCACAAATTAATAGGCATTTGTTTCAACATTAATCACTTCTTGCTTCAGAACACATGTATTGTCAGGGTTTCTTGACTGGTCTTTTCATGAGACTTCTTTCCAAACACATTATTTTGAATTTCCATAATCATTTTGAAGCAAAACTCACACACTCTTCATGATAAACCAAAACACTAATATTTCCATTAGATATATAACTGGTTGGAATGAATGATTGTATATCAATATACTATTTCCTTTTATTTTTCAGATATCAGTTCAATTCATCATTTAAAGTTCAAAAAAGTTATATTATTTATTCACAGTATGGTCTATTCGTGGTTTTTCTCTATGTTCATAGAAACAGGGTACACCTATTTGTACCCCCGATTCTAATTTTACATCTTCAATATATTGCTCCCAGAAATGGTGAAAGAAATACTCATGTCACCTCATTATCACAGTAATATTCTGGACAAAAAATGGAAAGGTCACACTTATGATTGTACCAAAGCCTAAATGGAAAGTGAACATGGATTTCTAAAAACATCCATGTCCAGGTTGCCTAATGCTGTCAATTGTCACTCCTATTGGTGACTACATATTTGTTTTTTCCTAATTTATATATTGAAACTCAACCCTGTTGAAAATGTCTAATTCTATCCCTCACTTTATACTTTGCCTGCTTTTGTAATGTTTCCATTGATATCTGCTTTTCTACATATTTTCCCCAGTTCAACATAGTGTCTGACTCTTCATATGTGCTGACATTTACATTCACTCTATAACCAAAAGTCTATTGCTAAAGAACTTTTGGTCCAAATCCTATACTCACTCGTCTTCCTAAACCTACCGACTATCTTCCTAATCCTACTGAATATCCCTTTTTGACTGGATGTTCTCTTCTAAATTCAATCATCCAATGTACAAGGTCCTATGCCATTGTATATCAAATTATCTGAGACATCTTTGCAGAACATAATTCAAAGCTAAGTATCCCAATCAAGGGCAAAACCCTTCTGGGCTTCAAAGCATACCTAAATTTCTTTTTTCATACTTATATTTCACCTCTATATTCTTGTAAATATTGCAGGTTCCCAATCCCATTATTCATCGCACAGAATCATTCGTCACCAAATCAAACCTGTTTTTAACCCCAAGTATACACTGTTCCCTCAATCATTTTACAGAAGAGCAGGGACAGAGGGGTTCTTACAATACAGGAAAGTTGGGGATCTTCCACCAGATGAGAACCTCAAATGTCCATGCACAAACGATACCTGGAGAAGTTGTAGGCAGGTATGAAGCACCTGAGAGAGCAAAAGTCAACTTCCATGGCAAACAACCTGTTCAGGATGAAGGGATGTGTCTGAATCTGCCTCTCTCTTCTTATTGTAGACAAGGTGGAACAATCCAGGCCTGAGTGGAGAGCTGTTCCCGGGTGCCAATGGTTGATATACATTCTACCTTATGAAAGTGTCACAGGAAGTAGGGGAAACCTCCATCTTACGTAACCCTTGGAAGCAACTGTTAGGACAAAGTGGTTGCCAAGGCAGTGACCTCATTCAGTTCCAAAGAATGTGACATACCTCATTTCCTTGGTGATGGAACTCTCGGAACTTGGTATCCAAGAAGCCAGGCACCCAGAGGCAGTCCCAGTCCCAGGCCCAGTGGGCTCACTTGTTTGGATTTACCAAGGACAGAGTCAGTTTTCTTGGTACCTAATGATGTGAGGATGGCCAAATGCCAGGAGAGCTCTCAAGATGGACCTTTCCTGAGAAAACAGGTAGTGGCTAACCACTTTTTCCTGACATCTTCACAGAGTTGGTCAAGGAAACAAGATCTGAGAGAAGACAGGCCATTTCGGGGGAACATAGTATGGCCCACCAGTCAGAGGACACTCTGGATAGTCACAGACCTACTTGGGGGAAGGAGGTGCCTTTGTGGGAGTGGGTGTGGGTTTGTTGTATTGTCTCATGTTCTGAGAATAGATCCAAAAGTCGGTTTGTTTGGTTTGGAGCAGACAGTTTCTAGTAAGTCATTTGACAAGGCGAGTGTTTCTGTTTATGTGTATCCCACTGTGTCCGTTGTTGTAGACATTAGAAAAGAGAATGCATTAATGGATGTGTCCTCTCTAGTATAAATCTTCCCTATAATTCATCCTGCCCAATATATGAATGGACTGCAGCTTGTCTTATCGATGTGCAACACCTGCTATCTTTTTAAGTTGTTGTTTTCTTCCTGCATTCTGGCCACTCTCCAGAATGGGCTCAGGGATTTGTGTCCAAAATATGTATCACCTCCAAGCTCTGTGACATGGCCATGTAAAGGATAGTTGAAGAGAATGGCGAGCATCTCAGAAAACTCAGATATCAGTGTGACCAGGAAAGTCTCAGTGCAGAAACACTGCTTTGGGCTTTTTGCTTACTTATTGTTGTGTTGCACTGAATGTCAGGAAGTTCTTTGCCTCAGGCCACCCCTTTGTGAAGCCTGAAGAAAACAGTTTTCAAATGGAAATGAATGGGCCTCACCTGTGGTTCTTTGCTTAATTGCTTTGGAAAGGGATGTGTCTATATCAGCCTCTGGGTCCTGTGTGTGGCTGTGACTTAGATTCTCAGCACCTGATGGATCTTAAGAATGATCCCATGTGAGCTTCCAAAACTAAATGGCAAAAAATATCATTCATTGTGGATGAAGACTCTTGCCTTCCTCTGTTAGGTTCCTGCACTCCAACAAATATGAATAGGGATTCTGTGAGTCAAATGAGTTCTTCAAAGCCCTGCAGAGGTGCTTGTGTTTTCGCATGACTCTAAATCACCTAAAGAATCGATACCTAAAATCAGTAGCCCTCAAATTGGAGAAACATAGAAGTATTAACGGCAGGCTTATTTGTTCACTCCTGGTTCACAGCAACGGTGTCCAGGCTACCCTGACTTTAGGCAAATGAGGGGCAAACGAGCTGATTTTGGACACTGTCTTGGGCTGCACCCCTCATGGAAACCTCCAGCCAGAGTTTAAGATGATTGACTATATGGAATAAGGTGAGGGTCATGTGGGAGTGTTTTGGTTTTAATGTTGGTCATTTGTGTGGCATTGAAAAAATGACTGGTTCCACGTGGGCTTGAACTCTGGTGTGATTCCCCTTAAACACTGGGTTTTGGAACTGAACTCAGAGAAGCATTGCTATGAATTTTGTTGGGATTTTAAGAGGCCACGCATGAAAGTCGCTCTTGGAAACTGAGACCTAGGCCCCGGGTAGATTTCCACAGAGGCCTGGGAATCTCAGCAAGGATATCACATGATTTTATTCTTAAAGAAATGGCAGCCATAGTTGAGAGTCAAAACACACATGCACCTCACATTGTAGACCTCAATGGGCCTGGCCTAATGTGACCTTTTGTCCATTCTTTCTGAAGCCTTGCCTGTGAGATTTCTCCAGAGATTTCATTGAATTGAGCTTCCTCACCATTTAATCTTTGCTGAATGAATTGAAACCCACAGTGCCTCCAACTTCATGCTTGAAAAATGGCTAGATAAATACCATGAAATTTTTGAAATTCCTATGACCAGGTGGCACTGGAGAAACATTGGATGTCCTATTGCTGATCATGAGTATACCAGACAGTGCCTTGATTTACTGAGTTTCATGAAAATGGTGTAGAATAGTGATGCCAGTAAGTTGGAGCCTGCTGAGTAGTGGGTCTAGAGCAGTGCTGGGGAGGTGTTTGATAAAACATCCGTGGTAGGGCCATGTGGATCTACCATTGGATTCCAAATGGCTTGTAACTGACATGTTGCTGCCAGCAGACCCTTATATGTAAAGGCATCTTGTTATATGGAGAGTTTTAAGAGGAAAATTAAGAATCAGGTTGATATGGACAAGGGGGCAATGGGGCAAGCTGTGAGAGATAGAAGCCTAGTTGGTGCATTCTCTTGCAGACCCTGACCCACCACACGTGACAGAACTCCCTCCAGCACTGTGTCCCAGTTTAGCTGCTAGTATTTCGTGAAACAAATACCAAACTCACAGTGCAGCAGCCTAAAAACCACAAAAAGTGGAGGAGGACCAAATGGCTTCACAGTCCACACGGGGAGACGGGGAGACACTTAGTCCCCAGTGGCCTCAGTTTACCTATAAAGAGAGGATTCAGCACTGCTTCATCTTGTTCATTGGAAAATAAGAAACCATGTCCTCCAGGTCACATAGATGCAGACCCAGCTTTGATGGTCTCACTACAAAGGAAGCCAAATCTCATGAAAACAACATATATTTCAAGTGCGGAAGCTCAGAGGCAGTTTCTCAAAAAGTTTTTAGGTCAGCAGAGCTCCATGTTTGTGGAGTGTTTACCCTGTCCCTTACTTTTGGAAACTCCTCTACCACCTCCAAGGTTGTGAACTCCTGGGCATTTTCTATTCCAGATATGTATTCACTGATTTTATAACTCTTCTCCTCTAATTGTGTCTTACTTGGGGTGAAGGTAATGTCAAGGCATTGTTCTGGATGAGAGTGTGAGGATATTTGTGCAGCATATATTTACATACACATTGGATTCATTTTCCAATTTTCCATTTGAAGTACTGAATCCCGGACACTAAAACTTACCTAGTAGACTCAGACTATTCATCCTAATATAATGGGGAAATTTAACCCAACACAATAGAAATACAAGCACTTCAGAGGAGACATGTTGTATAGTTGGACTTGACATTTGCATTATATAAGGTAGGAGTTATAAATCTCGTCAAATTTTAATTGAAATATTCTCCATGTGTTTTTAAGCTTAACAAATATGTGAATTCTTATTTCCCTTTTCTGTAGCCTATTCACACATGTATATTTATATGCATATATAGAATCCTACCAGGTATCACACATACATTTTTGTGAGGTGGCTGTCTTGGCAGATACAAATTGTGAGAAGTGTTCACTCCTCCTAAATGCTGTTGGAAATGAAAATTCAACCTATAGGAGAACGTCCTAGTAGAACAAAATTATGCATAAACTCATGTTCAGTAAAATAAATATTTTTGCATCTGTGGATGATATATATTTACTGATGAATTTCGATTGGCATTTATATTGGTACTTTTTAATGTCTGTGAATGTTGTGTGTGTGTGTGTGTGTCTGTGTGTGTGTGTGTGTCTGTGTGTGTGTGTGTCTGTGTGTGTGTATAGACATAGATATATATATATACACTCTCCAAATTTTTCAAAATATGAAAAAATGTGTCTAATATATACTCTCTAAATTCATTCATGTACATGTATGTGGATTTATAATCAACTTTTCACAAGATTATAATCAGAAATATTCATCCACCTGAAATACATATTTGTTTCATAGTACTGAAACCTAACTTCAGTGAATGGTGCATACAAATCCTAATTACTCTACAGTAACTGACCCAGTCTAACATCAATGCAAGAAGACTCCTATGGGACATGATATGTAATTTGTCATTCATTTGTATTCGACACTGGTACATTATTGTTTCTTCAGTTTTTGCACATCATAGGATATACATTGCATCCACAAGTTCACAAATTAATAGGCATTTGTTTCAACTTTAATGACTTCTTGCTTCAGAACACATGTATTGTCAGGGTTTCTTGACTGGTCCTTTCATCAGACTTCTTTCCAAACACATAATTTTGAATTTCCATAATCATTTTGAAGCAAAACTCACACACTCTTCATGATAAACCAAAACACTAATATTTCCAATAGATATATAACTGGTTGGAATGAATGATTGTATATCAATATACGATTTCCTTTAATTTTTCAAATATCAGTTCAATTCTATATTTAAAGTTGAAAAAATTATATTATTTATTCACAGTATGGTCTATTCATGCTTTTTTTCTATGTTCATAGAAACAGGGTACACCTCTTTGTACCCCGATTCTAATATTACATCTTCAATATATTGCTCCCAGAAATGGTGAAAGAAATACTCATGTCACCTCATTATCACAGTAATATTCTGGACAAAAAATGGAAAGGTCACACTTATGATTGTACCAAAGCCTAAATGGAAAGTGAACATGCATTTCTAAAAACATCCATATCCAGGTTGCCTAATGCTGTCAATTGTCAATCCTATTGGTGACTACATATTTGTTTTTTCCTATTTATATATTCAAACTCAACACTGTTGAAAATGTCTAATTCTATCCCTCACTTTATACTTTGCCTGATTTCGTAATGTTTCTATTGATATCTGCTTTTCTACATATTTTCCCCAGTTCAACATAGTGACTGACTCTTTATATGTGCTGACATTTACATTCACTCTATAACCAAAAGTCTATTGCTAAAGAACTTTTGGTCCAAATCCTGTACTCACTCTTCTTCCTAAACCTACCGACTATCTTCCTAATCCTACTGAATATCCCTTTTTGACCTGATGTTCTCTTCTAAATTCTATCATCCAATGTACAACGTCCTATGCCATTGTAATTCGAATTATCTGAGACATCTTTGCAGAACATAATTCAAAGCTAAGTATCCCAATCAAGGGCAAAACCCTTCTGGGATTCAAAGCATACCTAGATTTCTGTTTTCATACTTATATTTCACCTCTATATTCTTGTAAATATTGCAGGTTCCCAATGCCATTATTCATCGCACAGAATCATTCGTCACCAAATCAAACCTGTTTTTAACTCCAAGTATACACTGTTCCCTCAATCATTTTACAGAAGAGCAGGGACAGAGGGGTTCTTACAATACAGGAAAGTTGGGGATCTTCCACCAGATGAGAACCTCAAATGTCCATGCACAAATGATACCCGGAGAAGTTGTAGGCAGGTATGAAGCACCTGAGAGAGCAAAAGTCATCTTCCATGGCAAACAACCTGGTCAGGATGAAGGGATGTGTCTGAATCTGCCTCTCTCTTCTTACTGTAGACAAGGTGGAACAATCCAGGCCTGAGTGGAGAGCTGTTCCAGGGTGCCAATGGTTGATATACATTCTACCTTATGAAAGTGTCACAGGAAGTAGGGGAAACCTCCATCTTATGTAACCCTTGGAAGCAACAGTTAGGACAAAGTGGTTGCCAAGGCAGTGACTTCATTCAGTTCCAAAGAATGTGACATACCTCATTTCCTTGGTGATGGAACTCTCTGAACTTGGTATCCAAGAAGCCAGGCACCCAGAGGCAGTCCCAGTCCCAGGCCCAGTGGGCTCACTTGTTTGGATTTACCAAGGACAGAGTCAGTTTTCTTGGTACCTAATGATGTGAGGATGGCCAAATGCAAGGAGAGCTATGAATATGGACCTTTCCTGAGAAAACAGGTAGTGGCTAACCACTTTTTCCTGACATCTTCACAGAGTTGGTCAAGGAAACATGATCTGAGAGAAGACAGGCCATGTCGAGGGAACATAGCATGGCCCACCAGTCAGAGGATACTTCGGATAGTCAAAGACCTACTTGGGGGCAGGAGGTGCCTTTGTGGGAGTGGGTGTGGGTTTGTTGTTTTGTCTCATGTTCTGAGAATAGATAGGAAAGGCGTTTTGTTTGGTTTGGAGTGGACAGTTTCTAGTAAGTCATTTGACAAGGCGAGTGTTTCTGTTTCTGTGTATCCCACTGTGTCCGTTGTTGTAGACATTAGAAAAGAGAATGCATTAATGGATGTGTCCTGTCTAGTATAAATCTTCCCTATAATTCATCCTGCCCAATATATGAATGGACTGCAGCTTGTCTTATCGATGTGCAACACCTGTTATCTTTCTAAGTTGTTATTTTCTTCCTGAATTCTGGTCACTCTCCAGAATAGGCTCATGGATTTGTGTCCAAAATATGTACCACCTCCAAGCTCTGTGACATGGCCATATAAAGGATAGTTGAAGAGAATGGCGAGCATCTCAGAAAACTCAGATATCAGTGTGACCAGGAAAGTCTCAGTGCAGAAACACTGCTTTGGGCTTTTTGCTTACTTATTGCTGTGTTGCACTGAATGTCAGGAAGGTCTTTGCCTCAGGCCACCCCTTTGTGAAGCCTGAAGAAAACAGTTTTCAAATGGAAATGAATGGGCCTCACCTGTGGCTCTTAGCTTAATTGCTTTGGAAAGGGATGTGTCTTTATCAGCCTCTTGGACCTGTGTGTGGCTGTAGCATAGATTCTCAGCACCTGATGGATCTTAAGAATGATCCCATGTGAGCTTCCAAAACCACAATGGCAAAAAATATCATTCATTTTGGATGAAGTCTCTTGCCTTCCTCTGTTAGGTTGCTGCACTCCATCAAATGAGAATAGGGATTATTTAGGTCAAATGAGTTCTTCAAAGCCCTGCAGAGGTGCTTGTGTTTTCGCTTGACTCTAAATCACCTAAAGAATTGATACCTAAAATCAGTAGACCTCAAATTGGAGAAACATAGAAGTATTAACGGCAGGTTTATTTGTTCACTCCTGGTTCACAGAAACGGTGTCCAGCCTACCCTGACTTTAGGCAAATGAGGGGCAAACGAGCTGATTTTGGACACTGTCTTGGGCTGCGCCCCTCATGGAAACCTCCAGCCAGATGTTAAGATGATTGACTATATGGAATAAGATGAGGGCTGTGTGGGAGTGTTTTGGTTTTAATGTTGCTCATTTGCGTGGCATTGGAATAAATGACTGTGTCCACGTGGGCTTGAACTCTGGTGTGATTCCCCTTAGAGACTGGGTTTTGGAACTGAACTCAGAGAAGCATTGCCATGAATTTTGTTGGGATTTTAAGAGGCCATGCATGAAAGTCACTCTTGGAAACTGAGACCTAGGCCCCGGGTGGATTTCCACAGACGCCTGGGAATCTCAGCAAGGATATCACATGATTTTATCCTTAAAGAAATGGCAGCCATAGTTGAGAGTCAAAACACACATGGACCTCACATTATAGACCTCAATGGGCCTCGCCTAATGTGACCTTTTGTCCACTCTTTGGGAAGCCTTGCCTGTGAGAGTTCTCCAGAGATTTTATTGAAATGAGCTTCCTCACCATTTAATCTTTGCTGAATGAATTGAAACCCACAGTGCCTCCAACTTCATGCTTGAAAAATGGCTAGATAAATACCATGAAATTTTTGAAATACCTATGACCAGGTGGTACTGGAGAAACATTGGATGTCCTTTTGCTGATCATGATTATACCAGACAGTGCCTTGATTTACTGAGTTTCATGAAAATGGTGTAGAACAGAGATGCCAGTAGTTTGTAGCCTGCTGAGTAGTGGGTCTAGAGCAGTGGTGGGGAGGTGTTTGATAAAACATTCGTGGAAGGGCCTTGTGGATCTACCATTGGATTCCAAATGGCTTGTAACTGACATGGTGCAGCCAGCAGACCCTTATATGTAAAGGCATCTTGTTATATGGAGAGTTTTCAGAGGAAAATTAAGTATCAGGTTGATATGGAAAAGGGGGCAATGGGGAAAGCAGTGAGAGATAGAAGCCTAGTTGGTGTATTCTCTTGCAGACCCTGACCCACCACACGTGACAGAACTCCCTCCAGCACTGTGTCCCAGTTTAGCTCCTAGTATTTCGTGAAACAACTACCAAACTCACAGTGCAGCAGCAAAAACTCCACAAAAAATGGAGGAGGACCAAATGGCTTCACAGTCCACACGGGGAGACACTTAGTCCCCAGTGGCCTCAGTTTACTTACAAAGAGAGGATTCAGCACTGCTTCATCTTGTTCATTGGAAAATAAGAAACCATGTCCTCCAGGTCACATAGATGTAGACCCAGCTTTGATGGTCTCACTACAAAGGAAGCCAAATCTCCTGAAAACAACATATATTTCAAGTGCGGAAGCTCAGAGGCAGTTTCTCAAAAAGTTTTTAGGCCAGCAGAGCTCCATGTTTGTGGAGTGTTTACCCTGTCCCTTACTTTTTGAAACTCCTCTACCGCCTCCAGAATGTGAACTCCTTAGCATTTTCCATTCCAGATATGTATTCACTGATTTTGTAACTCTTCTCCTCTAGTTGTGTCTTACTTGTGGTGAAGGTAATGTCAAGGCATTGTTCTGGATGAGAGCGGGAGGATATTTGTGCAGCGTATATTTACATACACATTGGATTCATTTTCCAATTTGTCATTCGAAGTACTGAATCCCTGACAATAACCCATACCTAGTAGACTCAGACTATTCATCCTAATATAATCGTGAAAATTAACCCAACACAATAGAAATACAAGCACTTCAGAGGAGACATGTTGTAGAGTTGGACTTGAAATTTGCCTTATATAAGGTTGGAGTTATAAATCTAGTCAAATTTTAATTGTAATATTGTCCATGTGTTTTTAAACTTAACAAATATGTGAATTCTTGTTTCCCTTTTCTGTAGCCTATTCACACATGTATATTTATATGCATATATAGAATCCTACCAGGTATCACACGTACATTTTTGTGAGGTGGCTGTCTTGGCAGATACAAATTGTGAGAAGAGTTCACTCCTCCTAAATGCTTTTGGAAATGAAAATTCAACCTATAGGAGAGCGTCCTATTAGAAAAACATTATATATAAACTCATGTTTAGTAAAATAAATATTTTTTGCATTTGTGGATGATATATATTTACTGATGAATTTCGATTGGCATTTATATTGGTACTTTTTATGTCTGTGAGTGTTGTGTGTGTGTGTGTGTGTGTGTGTGTGTGTGTATATATATATATAGATAGATAGATATAGATATAGATATATAGATATAAATATAGATATACTCTCCAAATTTTTCAAAGTATGAAATATATGTGTCTTATTTTGCACTTCCTAAATTTTTCATATTCATGAATGTGGATTTATAATTATCTTTTCACAAGATTATTCTCAGAAACATTCATATACCCTACGAGACTCTTACCACTAATACTAATATAATGGAGAAAAAGAACCCAAACAGAATAGATACAAGCATTTCAGAAGAGACATGGTGTATAGTTTACTTGCCTTTTGCATAATATAAGGTAGGAGTTATAAATCTATTCAATTTATTGAAATAATTTTCCATGTGATATTTTTTTTGACACAACACAAAATTTAATCTTTGAAAAATAAATAAAGTTGACACTTCCTTAACCAAGCTAATGAAGAAAAAAAACCTCAAATTACTAAAATTAAGGATCATAAAGGAACTTTTACAGAGTACACAACTAAAATACAGAGAATAATTGAAAACTAATTTGAAAATTTATAGTCTAATAAATTAAAATACCATGATGACATCAATAAAATTTTAGAGATATACCCAAACTTAATTAGTAGGACGTGAACAATTTAAACAAATCAATTTCAAGCAATGAAATAGAAGTTGCTGTCAACAGCCTACCAATCAAGCAAAGCCCAGGAACAGACAGATTCTCAGCCATGTTCTACAAGACCTTCAAAGAAGCATTCATCACAATACTCCTCAAATTATTCCATAAAATAGAAAAGGATGGAACTCCTCCAAACTCATTCCATGAGGCTATTATCACTCACATACCAAAATCAGACAAAGACACATCAAGGAAAGAAATCTTCAGAGCAATATTCCTGACAAAGATATATACAAAAATTCTCAATAAATTCTTTTTTTTTAAGCCAAAGTTAATCAAAAGGGATAAAGAGGGACACTACACACTATTCCATGTGTTTTTAAAGTTAAGAAATATATGAATTCCTGTCTCCCTTTCTCTGTAGCCTATTAAGCACATGTATTTTTATATGCACAAATAGAATCCTACCTGGTTTCACACGTACATTCTTGTAAGGTGGCTGACTTGGCAGATAATATTTGTGAGAAGAGATCACTCCTCCTAAACGCTGTTGGTACAGAAAATTCAACCCATGGGTGAGCTTCCTAGATGAACAACATTATACATACATCCATGTTCAGTAAAATTAATATTTTGGGATATGCGGATGAGTTATTTTTCATGATGAATTTCGATTGACATATATATTGCGACATTATAATGTGTGTGTGTTTGTCTCTCTCTCTCTCTCTCTCTCTCTCTCTCTCTCTCTCTATATATATATATATATATATATATATATATATATATAGTCTCCAGATTTTCCAAAATATGAAATATATGTCTTCTTATACACCACCTGAATTCATTCATATTCATATATGTGGATTTATAATCAACTTTTAACAAGTTTATTCTCAGAAATATACATCCACTGAAATACATATTTGTTTCCTAGTATTGAAAACTAAATTCAGGGAAGGGTTCTTACAAATCCTAATATTTCTAGACTAACTGACCAAGTTTAACATCAATGCAAATACATTCCTATTGGATATGATGTGTTTTTTAAAGTTCATTTTTATTCAAACTTGGTGCGTTATTATTTATTCAGTTTATGGACATCATAAAATATATCCTTTCATTCACAAGTTCACAAATTTGTAAATATTTGGTTTACTTTCAATCACTTCCTCCTTTGGAACACATATATTCCTCTATGTTTCTTGACTGGTCTTTTCACTAGACTTCTTTCTAAACACATTATTTTCGATTCCATTATCATTTTTGAAGCAAAACTCACACACTATTCATGATAAACGGTAACCCTAATAATACCATTAGATATATAACTTGTTGGAATGAATGTACATATATCAATATATGATTTCGTCTATATTTTCAGATATTAAAACAATCCATTATGTAAATTTGGAACCAGTCACATAATTTTTTCACAGTATGGTCTATTAATGCATCATCTCTATATTCATCAACACAGGGTAAACCTCTTAGTATCCCCAGTACTAATTTATATGTTTTCAAAATATTGCTCCCAGAAAAGGTGGAAGAAATACTCATGTCACCTGATCTACATATACATATTATCACAGTAATATTCTGGACACAAAATGCAAAGGTCACCATTATGATTGCAATAAAGCCTCAATGGAATGTGAACAGGGATTACTAAAAACATCCATGTCCAGTTTGCCTAATGCTCTCAAATGTCAATCCAATTGGTGACTACATTTTTCTTTCTTTTTAAGATTATGTATTCAACCTCAACCCTGTTGAAAATGTCAAATCTTATCACTCACGTTATACTTTGCCTGATTTCCTAATGTCTCTATTGATGTCTGCCTTCCTACATATTTTTCCCAGTTCATCATTGTGCCCAACTTTTCACATATGGTGCCATTTATATTCACTCTCTAACCGAAACCTATTGCTAAAGAACTTTTGGTCCAAATCCTAGACTCACTCTTCCTCCTAAACCTACTGACTATCTTTCTAATCCTACACACTATCCCTTTTTCACTGGATGTTCTCTTCTACATTCAATCATCTGAGGTACAGGGTCTTATGCCATTGTATATCGATTTGCATCGACCTCGGTGCAAAACATTACTCAAGCTAAGGATCCCAATCAAGAGCCCAAATCCTTCTGGGCTTCAAATATTACCTAGATTTCTGTTTTCATACTCATATTTTACCTCCATATTCTTATAAATATTGCTGGTTCCCAATACCATTATTCATCCAGCAGAATGATTCCTAAGCCAAATGGAACATGCTATTAACCCTAACCATACAATGTTCCCTCAATCTCACTTTACAGAAGAGCAGGGATAAAGTTGATATTACAATACAGGAAGTTAGGAGATCTTCCACCTGCTGAGTACCTCAAAATCCATGCAGAAATAATCCCTGGAGAAGATGTAGGCAGCTATGAAAGACCTGAGAGAACAAAAGTCATATTCCATGGCAAACAACATGGTCAGGATGAAAGGATGTGTCTGAGTCAGCCTCTCTATTCTTAATGCAGGGAAGATGGACCAAAGCAGGCCTGTGTGGAGAGCTGTTCCCAGGTGACTATGGTTTCTATACCATTCTAACATGTGAAAGTATCACAGGAAGTAGGGCAGCCTCCATGTCAGGAGACACTAGGATGCAACTGTTAGGACAAAGTAGTGGCCAAGACAGGGACCTCATTTATTTCCTGAAGGTAGTGACCTCACCTCATTTCCTTGGCCATGGAACTCTCTGAATTTTGTGATCCAGGAAGCCAGGCACCAGAGCCAGTCCAAGTCCCAGTCGCAGTGGGCTCACTTGTTTGGATGTACTAAGGACAGAGTCAGTCTTTCTTGGTACCTACTGATGTAAGGGTTGCCAAATACTAAGAAAGCTCTGAAGAGGGGTCTTTCCTGAGAGGACAGGAATTGGCTCACCACTGCCTCCTGACAACTTCACAGAGTTGACCAAGGAGACCAGATCTGAGACAGAAAGGCCATTTGTGGGGAACATCGTATGGCCTACCAGTCAGAGGACACTCCAGATAGTGACAGACCTACTTGGGGGAAGGAGTTGCATTTGTGGGTGTTGGTTTGTGTTTGTGGTTTTTTTCCATGTTCTGAGAATAGGTAAAAAAGGAGGTTTGTTTGGATTGGAGTGGACTGTTTCCAGTAAGTCATTTGACAAGGAGACTGTTTCTATGTCCGTGTATCCCACTGTGTTTTTCTTTGTGGATATTAGAAAAAAATAGCTCATTGGGTGTGTCCTGTCTAGTAGAAAGCTTCCCAGCATGCATCCTTTCCAATTAATGAATGGACTGAGGCTTGCCTTATCCATGGGCAACACCTGCTATCTACCTAATTTTCCATTTTTTCATGAATTCTGGCCACTCTCAAGATTAGTATCATGTATTTTTGTACAAGATATGTACCACCTCCAAGCTCTGTGACATGGCCATGTACTGGATAGCTGAAGGGAATGGCGAGCAACTCAGAAAACTCACATATTAGAGTAACAAGGAAAGTCTCCGTGGAGAAACCCTGCTTGGGGCCTTTTGATTACCTATTGTTCTGTTGCTCTGAATGTCAGAAAGGTCTTTGCCTCAGGCCACCCCTTTGTGAAGCCTGAAGAAAACAGTTTTCAAATGGAAATGAATGGGCATCACCTGTGGCTCTTTGCTTCATTGCTTTGGAAATGGATGTATCTGAATCAGCCTCTTGGCCCTGTGTGAGCCTGTGGTTTAGATTTTCAGCACCTGATGAATCTAAAGAAAGATCCCATGTGGGCATCCAAAACCTAAATGGAAAAAAGATCAGTCATTGTGGATGAAGCCTCTCGACTTCCTCTGTAAGATTCCTGACCTCCATCAAGTGAGAATAGGGATTATTTGTGTCAAATAAGTTCTTCAAAGGGCTGCAGAGGGGAGACAATAGGTGCTTGGGTTTTCTTATAACTCCAATTCACACTAAAAATCTATACCCCACAGTCAGTAGGCCTCAAATTTGAGAAGTGGAGTAGTATTAACGGCAGGCCTATTTGATCACTTCTGGTTCACACTAAGGTTGTCCAGGCCACCCTGACTTTAGGCAAATGAGGGACAAGGGAGATTATTTTTGACACTGTCTTGGGCTGTGCCCCTCATGGAAACCTCCAGCTAGAGGTTATGATTAGTGTCTATATAAAAAGATGAAGAGGGCCATGTGAGAGTGTTTTGGTTTTAATTGTCATCATTTGTGTGGCAATTTGAAGAGATGCCTGGGTCCACCTGGGCTTGAACTCTGTTGTGATTCCCCTTAGAGACTGAGTTGTGTAACTGACCTCAGAGAAGTATTGCCATGAATTGTGTTGGGATTTCAGGAGGCCACACATGAGATTCACCATTGGAATCTGAGATCTTGGCCCAGGGTGACTTTACACAGAGCACTGGGAATCTAAGCCAGGATATCACAAGATTTTATTCTGAAAGATTCCAGCCATAGTTAAAACACCAACAGGGAATCTTTAGATCACTTATAAGCAAATTAAAAAACAAAATTTTTTAACAAGAGTAAAAATACTTAGTTAATGTAATGCTACCCTGAATTTTTTGGGTGAGTTTTACTTTATATTCCCTGTTTGAGATCCTAGTAAACTTGAGAGAAAAAAAAAGAAAAAAACAAAACTTTTGAACATAACTTTAAATGAAATAAAATCTGACCTACTGCTTTCGTAGTCATTCTCACATGTAGTAAGATGGGACACAGAGCCTTATCTCAGGTAAGACAGGGCTCTTTATAAATCATAAGTGTTTTAGTTCTAAAGCTGATCTTCGTTTTTTAATATCCTTTTACAAAGTTTACATAAATTGTTTGAGGTCACATGAACATTAGCTAACACCATATAATATCACTTTTGAAACATGAATTAAAGAATGGCTGAATGTTTTTAACATTCAAATAGATTAGGCTCTCATTAATTTAAAAATACATTTAAATTGTTGCACAATGTAAAGTGTAACATAAAACTTTACATATCTTATTGATAACAGGTAAATAAATCCCCAATATATATTTTATTTACCATACAACTTCAGAACACCAGCTTGATATAATGCTCTTTTAATGTTTCTACCTTATCGAGTTGTATAACTGGAAGATATGAGCACATTAATAGCATCACAGTTACATTGATGTTTCTACATTTACCAAGTTTATCTTTTAAAGAAATGGCAGTACAGTGCTCTAAAATAACAGTTCTGTTTTAAACAGTTGTTTAATTTTTATGGTTGCTTGCTCTGGAAAAAATAAGACTTAATAAACACAATGTTATGAGTAATCTTATGTTTTAAGAAATTTTTGTCTCTTTAACACATGACTAATTTTTACAATCTTACACAGACTTTAGTAGAAAGTCTGTATAAGATTGTAAACATTTTATACAGATTTTGTACTAAAAATTGATAGACCTTAGTATATCAATCAGATATCAAACAAAAACACTCATGAATGAGTAAATCCAAATCAAATTTACTTTACTTTTTAATCAAAATATTAGACAAATGTATTGAACAGTGTAAACCATTTTTTGGTTGAAGGAAAAGTCCTAGAACAAAGTCATATAGACCTTTGGTAGACAATAATATTTTATTAGATTTTTGAACACCTAGAAAAACTTATAGGCATAAATTTGAAGACATTTATATTTATCTGTTTATCCAATCTAAATTGAAACATTTAAACCACGTGAATTAAAGATCTGTGGTCCACTTTTTAAAATTTGTTTTTATGAGCGCTTTTTTATATGAGTGCTCCTTATATATGTTAATTTGTGTATCATTTGAATGATATACGGACATATGTGTATATATATATATATATATATATATATATATATATATATATATAGAGAGAGAGAGAGAGAGAGAGAGAGAGAGACATAAAACACATAACAAAAGTGTGCACACCTAATAATAGTGAAGGCCTTGTAGCTTTTCACAGGTGAAATCACCATTGCAATGTTTTTAAAACTCCACAGTTGGTCAAAGATAAAACTGATCAGAAAAACATTAACCTAGGTCTGTAGGATCAAAATCATAAACTCAAAAAAAAAAAAGAATCTAAGAAAAAATTATGAGTCCTAGAAAAAATGACTGGCCGGTAATTAGTAAATACCATACAATTTACCATTTTTTTCCCTTAGGCCTCAGATCAGTCTCTTACTGAGCTTACAGGAGACTTTCATTTGCATTTCAACAGAAGTCCTGGCTGAGGTCTGGAAGGAGCAGGAAAAAACTGCTATTCTGAGCAGACACCTCAGGCCTAAGGCATTTTAACCATAATTTTCTGGTTAGGATGTTGAAAATTATGCTACAAGTTTAAGATACAATTCACAAAATTTTATATCTTTACATCTTGTTTTGTCAACAGATATCATACTATGATTTACTATCCTTGTCCAAATTAATGCACTGGTAAACACAGTGACATTTTCCCAGGCTACCCAATTCAGAATTGGAGAAAAAAAGACTGCATGATTGGGAAGTTACTTGCCAACTTGGAAGTAGAGTTCTTTAGTTTTCCATCCTAAGTATTTAAGTTCTCTGGCATGAATTATCTGAAATCAAAAACTAAACAATTACCTAAACCCGACTTTTAACTGCAATATTGTGCAATGCTTCAAAAAACGCATTCAGATACCAGATTTTTACAATAAAACATCATCATTTAGACACACATTCAGCTAAGATCATTCTCAAGAAACAATTTATAATATAAACACATTATTGCACATGTCTTAAAGTGCCAAAAACAAAGGCACAAGACAGACAGAAAGGAACTCCAGAATATGGCTGACAGACAGAAGCCTTTAAAACAGAGCAGATAAGAGAAAAATCTCCTGCACCAGTGGCACCACAGATGTCCCCACAAGGGGACCAGATGTTTTCACAGAGAAGCTACCTGAAATGTAAAATCAAGGGTCTCCATGGTGACTTTACTGCATTTAGTGTCCCCTTTTTATTTTTCTCTTTTAAAAGAAGACAGAGGTGTCATAATTCTTACAGTGCAGGGAAGGAAGGAGGGAATTCCCTGAAGCAACAGGGCTTTGGCAGTTGCTGGGGTCCCTCAGTCCCTCCTTTTACTTACAGGATTAGCTCTTCTGTTTCGGGTCCACTCCAAGCATGCACCATCTCCTAACATTTCAGTCGTCAGCTCTCAAAAAGTTCTGGGACGGGGCCGGGTATCAAAATTTGTAACTTAAAGTTCGGTTTCTGACCCTGAAGCAAATTAATGCTAATTTAATAATGAGGACAGGGTTTTGAGAAAAAGAAAATGGAGGTTTATTGCTTTGCTAACAAAGGAAAAACAAGGGGACTCTGCCAAAAGGTTGTGACTCTCATGATCTGGAGGGACAAGGGATTTTAAAGAGTTTCACTTGTTAACCTGGGGTATACTCAGTTCTTCGTTCCCCAGCAGGCATTGCCCTGTGCAGTGGGTGTGCTCCAGGCAGCCAGCTAGGGGCTTCTTTCTTCCTGCTTAGCAAAGGTGGGTAAAGTTCATCACAGTTCCTTAAAACACAGTCGAAAGGGTGTCAGGCTTACTTGCTTTGTTACCCTTTTTCACGTCCAATATCCTTAAAATTTTACCACAGAAATCAAACAAAAAAACGCACAAAAAAAACAACAAAAAACATATAGACCACAGAACAAAACACAGAAAAACAGAATCCTGGTGCCGAAACAGAAAAACAGAGGAGCAATGCAACATCTTGCTAAAACTCCAGGGTAGGAGCGTGTGTGTGCCCATGGGCACCTCTCTACCCTTCCAGAGGAATTCCCTACAGAACAGAACAGAGGACAGCATGATTCTCATTACTGTCCTGGACAGGAGTGTATGTGAGCCTCCCCAGGCCACCTCTCTGTCATCAGAAGAGATCTCCCTTAACCAGATATCAGATGTTATAAAGGCACCACTTACCTATGGAGGCCTCCTCCACCAGGGGCTTGATAATAGTTTTAGTGTGGTGGTTCACTGCAGTGCTCCCCAGACTGACGGCTCACTCCAAGGCCTTGGAACATCTCAAGTTGTGCACCTCCTAGAGTGGTTCTCCAGCCCAGTGCCCTGGAGGGAAGGCCAGCTTCAGAATTTTCAGCAGTCTGGTTTTGTGATCTGCTCGGGCAGGGTCATCTCACTGGGGAACTCCAAAATTTTGGACTAGGATGCAAGAAAAGACCACTGACTCCAATTAAAATCAAATTAAGACAAGCTTATTATTTCAACAGGCTGGGCTGCCTCTCCTTCCCAAAATGGCGGGAACAAGACAGCAACCCCACCTTTCCTACAGCCCAGCTATATAGCCCAGAAAGTTACACAAACGGGTAGTTACAGATAACAAAACTTTGAAAGCATCACACTAATGGTAGTTTACATTTTTTTTTTTGCTGGCCCCAATATCAGAAATAATGAGGACCATTAGGGCCTCAGAGAGGGTTGTTGTCTGGCCAGGGAAGGCCAATATTTATGAGGTGTCACTAAAGTTTCAGAAAGTACTGTTATCTGGTCAGAGAGCCAGGTGTGGATGAGTTCAAGGCACGGGCAGGCGTTCCAAGCAGGTTCAGAATTTGCAGTAATTTAGAGTAAAGCCAAAATTATCTTTTCATGGCTTTGTGGCAAGATGGTTCCCAATTTTAATAAAAAATCAGGTTGGGTCTATCAAGCCTCTCCCTTACTTTTGGAAACTCCTCTGCAAACTCCAATGTTGTGAACTCCCGAGCATTTTAATTCCAGATATGTATTCACAGAATTTCTAACTCTTCTATTCCAATTGTGTCTTTCTTGGGGCGAAGGTAATATCAAGTCATTGTTCTGGATGAGAGTGGAAATATTTTTGTGTAGCACATATTTGCATACACATTTAGGAGATCACTCCTCCTAAACACTGTTGGAACAGAAAATTCAAACTATTGGGGAGCTTCTTAGTTGAACAACATTATTCATGAATCCAAGTTCATTAAACAAATAGTTTTGGATCAGTGGATGATATATATTTCAAGATGAATTTCAATTGGCATATACTATGCTACATTTTAATGTCTGTGTGTTTTTTGTTTATAATGTTCTGCGATTTATATGGATTTAAAATCAAGTTTCCACAAGATTATTCTCAGAATATTCATCCACCTGAAATACATATTTGTTTCCTAGTACTGAAAACTAACTTCAGTAAATGGTGCATAAAAATCCTAATATGTCTACAGTAACTGACCCAGATTAATATCAATGCAAGTAGATTCCTAGGGGACATGATGTGTATTTTGATGTTCATTTTTATTCAACACTGCTACATTACTATTTCTGCAGCTTATGCACATCATACTGTATATATTTCATTCAAAAGTTCGCAAATTTATATGCATGTGTTTCACATTCAATCACTTCCTGCTTCAGAACACATGAATTCCTCCAGGTTTCTTGACTATTCTTTTCATGATACTTCTTTCCAAACACATTATTTTTGATTTCCATAATCACGTTTGAAGCAAAACTCACACACTTTTCAGGATAAAATATAACCCTAATATTACCATTAGATGTATAAGTGGTTGGAATGAATGATTGCATATCAATATGAGATTTCTTTTATATTTTCAGATATCAATTCAATCCATTATTTAAAGTGGAACCAGTTATATTATTTATACACAGTATGGTCTATTCATTCATAATCTGCATATTCATAGACACAGGGTACACCTATTTGTACCCCAAATACTAAATTATACGTCTACAAAACATTGCTCCAGAAACGGTGGAAGAAATATTCATGTCATCTGATCTACACATACATTTTATCACAATAATATTCTGGACACAAAATGCAATGGTCACACTTATGATTTTAAAAAAGCCTAAATGGAAAGTGAACATGGATTACAAAAAAACATCCAAGTCCTGGTTACCTAATGCTCTCGAATTCAATCCTATTTGTGACAACATATTTGTTTCTTCCTAAGATTATATATTCAAACTCAACCCTGTTGAAAATGTCTAAACCAATTACACACTTTATACTTTTGCTGATTTCCTAATGTCTCTATTTATGTCTGCTTTCCTACATATTTTCCCCTGTTCGTCATTGTGACTGACTCTTCACATGTGCTGACATTTACATTCACTCTCTACCCGAAACCCTATTTGTAAAGAACTTTTGGTCCAAATCCTATACTCACTCTTCTTTATAAACCTGCTGACTACCTTGGTAATCCTACGGACTATTCCTTTATGACTAGATGTTCTGTTTGTTATTCAATCATCCGAGGTACAAGATCCAATTTCATTGTATATTGACTTATCTGAGACATCTGTGCAGAATATAATTCAAAGCTAAGTATCCCACTCAAGGGCCCAATGCCCTACTTGGCTTCAAATCTTCCCTAGATTTCTGTTATATTTTACCTATATATTCTTGTAAATATCACAGGTTTCCAATACCATTATTCATCCAGCAGAATGATTGCTAACCAAAATTGAACATATTATTAACCCTAACCATACACTGTTCCCTCAATCTAACTTTAGAGCAGTGCAGGGACAGAGTTGGTCTTACAAAAGAGGAATGTTGGGGATCTTCCACCTGCTGAGAATATCAAAGATCCTTGCAGAAATGATCCCCGAAGAAGATGTAGACTGCTCTGAAGGACCTGAGAGAGCAAAAGTTAGCTTCCATGGCAAACAACCTGGTCACTATGAAGGGATGTGTCTGAATAAGCCTCTCTCTTTTTAATATAGAGCAAATGGACCAAACCAGGCCTGTGTGGAGATCTTTTCCCCGGTACCAATGGTTGATATACCATTCTAACTTGTGAAAGTGTCACAGGAAGTAGGGGCAGCCTCCATCTCATGGGACCCTTGGAAGCAACTGTTAGGACAAAGTGGTTGCCAAGGCTGTGAGCTCATTCACTTCATGAAGGAAGTGACCTACCTCACTTTCTTGGTGATGGAACTCTCTGAACTTGGGATCCCTGAAAACAGGCAGCCAGAGTCAGGCCCAATAACAGTCACAGAAGTCTCACTTTTTGGATTTACCAAGGAGAGAGTCAATCTTTCTTGGTATCTACAGTTGTGAGGATGGCCAAATGCCAGGAAAGATCTGAATTGGGGTCTTTCCTGAGAAAGCAGGTATTGGCTCACCGCTGGCTCCTGACAACTTCACAGAGTGGGCCAAGGAGTCCAGATTTGAGAATAGAGAAGCCATTTCGGGGGAACATAGTATGGCCCACAAGGCAGAGGACACTCTTGATAGTCACAGACCCTCTTGGGGGAAAAAGGTGCCTTTGTGGGAATGAGTGTGTGTATGTGGTTTTGTCTCATGCTCTGAGAATAGGTAGGAAAGGCAGTTTCTTTGGTTTAGAATGGACTGTTTCTAGTAAGTCATTTGACAAAGCAAGTGTTTCTATGTCTGTGTATCCAACTGTGTCCATGGTTGTAGACATTACAAAAGAAAATGCATCAATGGATGTGTCCTGTCTAGGAGAAAGCTTCCCCACATTCATCCTGCCCAATTTATGAAAGGACGGAGGCTTGCCTTATTGATGGGCAAGACCTGCTGTCTTCCTAAGTTTCTGTTTTCTTCTTGAATTCTGGCCACTCTCCAGAATAGACTCATGGTTTTGTGACCAAGATATGTAGCACCTCAAAGCTCTGTGACATGGCCGTGTACTGGATAGCTGAAGGGAATGGCGAGAATCTCAGGAAACTCAGATATCTGTGTGATCATGAGTGTCTCAGTGGAGAATCCCTGCTTTGGGCCTTTGCTTACCTATTGTTCTGTAGCACTGAATGTCAGGAAGGTCTTTGCCTAAGGCACCACTTTGTGAAACCTGAATAAAACAGTTTTCTAATGGAAATGAATGAGCATCACCTGTCTCTCTTTGAGTAATTGCTTTTGAAAGGGAGGTGTCTGAGCCAGTCTGTTGGCTGTGTGTGAGGCTGTGGCTTGCATTCTCAGCACCTGATGGATCTAAAGAAAGATGCCATGTGTGCATCCAAAACCAAAATGGCCAAAAGAGCAGTCATTGTGGATAAAATCTCTTGCCTTCCTCTGTAAGGTTCCTGACCTCTATCAAGTGAGAATAGGAATCCTTTGGGTGAAATGACTTCTTCAAAGCCCTGCGGAGGCTAGCCAATAGGTGCTTGGGTTTTCTCATGACCCCAATGCACATAAAGAATCTAAACCCCACAGTCAGTAGGCCTCAAATTGGAGAAGCTGAGCAGTATTAATGGTAGGCCTTTTTGATCACTTCTGGTTCACAGAAGGGGTGTCCAGGCCACTCTGATTTTAAGGAAATGACGAGCAAGAGTGCGTATTTTGGACACTGTCTTGTCCTGCGCTCCTCATAGAAACCTCCAGCTAGAGGTTATGATGAGTGTCTATATGGAAGAAGATGAGAGCCATGTGGGACTATTTTGGTTTTAATTGTGGTCATTTGTGTGGCAGTTGGAAGAGATGACTGGGTCCACCTGGGTTTGAACTCTGGTGTGAATCCCCTTAGAGACTGAATTCTGGAAGTGACCTCAGAGAAGTATTGCCATGAATCGAGTTGGGATTTTAGGAAGCCATGCATGAGAGTCGCCCTTATAAACTTAGATCAAGTTCCAGGGTGGCTTTCCACAGAGCACTGGGAATCTCAGCCAAATTATCCCATGATTTTATTCTTAAATACTTGGCAGCCATACTTGAGAGTCAAAACACACATGGAACTCACATTGTAGACCTCAATAGGCCTGGCTTCATGTAACCTTTTGGCCACTCTATGGGAAGCGTTGCCTATGAAAGTTCTCCAGAGTTTCACTGAAATGAGCTTCCTCAACATTTAATGGTTCTTGAAAGCCACAGTGCCTCCCAACTACATCCTTGAAAAAATGGCTAGATAGATACTTTGAAATTTTTGAAATTCCCATGACCAGGTGGCACTGGAGTATCTTTGGATGTCCTGCTGCTGATCATGAGTGTACCAGAGAGTGCCTTGATTGACTGGAATTTATAAAAATAATGTAGAACAGAGATGGTAGTAAGTTGGAGCCTGCTGAGTAGTGGGCCTAGAGCAGTGGTAGCCACGTGTGTGATAAAACATCTGTGGTGGGTCCATGTGATTAGCCCATTTGCTTCCAAATGGCTTGTGACTGACATGGTGCAGCCAGCAGACCCTTATTTGTAAAGGCATCTTTTTATTTGGAGAGCTTTCAAGGTAATAATCAGAATCAGGTTGATATGGTCAAGGGTGCAAGCTATGTGAGAAAGAAGCCTGGTTGTTTCATTCTCCTGCAGACCCTAACCCACCACACGTGACAGAACTCCCTCTAGCACTGTGTCCCAGTTGAACTTGTTGTTCAAAAAGCCCAGTGCAGCAGCAAGAACCAAAAGCCCCAGTGCAGCAGCAAGAACCACCACAAAAATTTGAGGAGGACCAAATGGCTTCACAGTCCACACGGGATGAAACTTAGCCTCCAGTGGCCACACTTTACCTACAAAGAGAGAATTCAGCACTGCTGCCTCAGGTTCATTTGAAAATAAGAATCCATGTTCTCCAGGTCATATAGATGCAGACCCAGCTTTGATGGTCTCACTACAAAAGAAGCTAAAACTCCTTAATACAACATATATTTCAAGTGCCCAGCTTCAGAGGCAGTTTCTCAAGAAGTCTTTAGGCCAGCAGAGCTCAATGTTTGTGGAGTGTTTACCATGTCCCTTACTTTTGGAAACTGCTCTACCACCTCCAAGGTTGTGAACTCCTGAGCATATTCCATTCCAGATTTGCATTCACAGATTTTCTAACTCTTCTCCTCTAATTGTGTCTTACCTGGGGTGAAGGTAATGTCAAGGCATTGTTGTGGATGAGAGTGGGAAGATTTTTGTGTAGCACATATTTGCATACACATTGGATTCATTTTCCAATTTCCCATTAAAAATACTGAATCCCTGACACTAACCCATACCCTACTAGACTCTGACTACTAATCCTAATATGATGGAGAAAAATAACCCAAACAGAATAGAAATACAAGCAGTACAGAGAAGGCATGGTGTATAGTTGGACTTGCCTTTTGCATTATGTAGGGTAGGTGTTATAAATCTAGATAATTTTTAATTGAAATAGTTATCCATGTGTTTTTAAAGTTAACAAATATGTGAATTTCTATCTCCCTTTCTCTGTAGCCTATTCAGCAAATGTATTTTTATATGCACATATAGTATCCTAGCTGGTATCACATGTACATACTTGTTTGGAGGCTGACGTGGCAGATAAAAATTATGAGAAGAGATAACTCCTCGTAAATGCTGTTGGATCTTAAAATTCAACCTATGGGTGATCTTCCTAGTTGAACAACATTATTCATAAATCCATGTTCAGTAAAATTAATATTTTTGGATCAGTGGACGATATATATTTCACCATGAATTTCGATTGGCATATATACTGCTACTCTTTAATGTCTGTGTGTGTTTTGTGTTTGTGTGTGTGTGTATATATATATATATATATATATATATATATATATATATATATATATATATATATACAATCTCCAGATTTTTTAAAATATAAAATATATGTGTCTTATTATACACTCCCTAAATACATTCATATTCATGTATGTGGATTTATAATCAAATTTTTACAAGATTATTCTCAGAAATATTCATCCCCCTGAAACACATATTTGTTTACTAGTACTGAAAACTAACTTCAATGAAAGGTGCATACAAATCCTAATATTTCTGCAGTAACTTACCCAGGTTAATATCAATGCAAGTAGATTCCTATGGGACATGATGTGTATTTTGACATTCATTTTTATTCAACACTGGTACAGTACTATTTTTTCAGTTTATGCACATCAAAGGATAAATGTTTCATCCAAAATTTCAAAATTTAAAACTTTTGATTCACTTTCAATCACTTCCTGCTTCAGAACACATGTATTCCTCCATGTTTCTTGACTGGTCTTTCATGAGACTTCTTTGCAAACACATTATTTCCGATTTGCATAATCAATTTTGAAGCAAAACTCACACACTCTTCATGATCAACCGTAACACTAATATTACCATTAGATGTACAACTGGTTGTAATGAATGTATGTATGCCAATATCAATATAAGATTTCCTGTATATTTTCAGATATCAATTTATTCCAATTCCAATTTCTAATGTTGGGTCCAGTTATATTATTTATTCATTCATCATCTCTATATTCATCAAAACAGGGTACACCTATTTTTTTCCCCAATACTAATTTATAGGTTGTAAAAATATTGCTCCCCATAATGGTGGAAGAAATACTCATATCACCTGATCTACATATACATTTTTATCACAGTAATATTCTGGACACAAATGTAAAGGTAACACTTTTGATTGTACCAAAACCTAAATTGAACGTGAATATATATTACTAAAACCATCCATGTCCAGGTCGCCTAATGCTCTCAAATTTCAATCCTATTGGTGACTACATATTTGTTTCTTCTAATATCATATATTCAACCTCAACCCTGTTGAAAATGTCTAATCCTGTTACTCACTTTATACTTTGCCTGATTTCCTAATGTCTCTATTTTATATCTGCTTTCCTACATATTTTCCCCAGTTCATCATTGTGACTGACTCTTCATATGTGCTGATATTTTCATTCAGTCTCTAAACGAAACCCTATTGCTAAAGAACTATATTTCCAACTCAAAGACTCACTCTTCAACCTAAACCTACTATTTTCCTAATCCTACTGACTATCCCTTTTTGACTGGATGTTCTCTTCGACATTCAGGCATCTGAGGTACTAGGTTTTATTCCATTGTATGTAGATTTACCTGCGACCACATTGCAGAATGTAATTCAAAGCTAAATATCATAATCAAGGGCCCAATGCCCTTCCTGGCTTCAAATCTTACCTAGATTTCTCTTTTCATACTTATATTTCAAATACATATTCTTATAAATATTTCAGGTTCCCAAAACCATTATTCATCCAGCAGAATGATTCCTAACACAAATAAAACATGTTGTTAACCCTAACCATACACTGTTCCCTCAATCTAAATTTACAGAGGGAAGGGACAGAGTTGGTCTTACAGTAAAGAAATGTAGGGGGTCTTCCACCTACTGAGACCCTCAAAGTTCCATGCTGAATTGATCACTGGAGAATATATACGCAGCTATGAAGGACCTGAGAGAGCAAAAGTCATGTTCAATGGCAAACAACCTGGTCAGGATGAAGGTTTCTGTCTGAATCAGCCTCTCTATTCTTAATGTAGAGAAGATGGACCAAACCAGGCCTGTGTGGGTAGCTGTTCCCGGGTGCCTATGGTTGATATAAGATTCTAACTTGTGAAAGTGTCACAGGAATTAGGGACAGCCTCCTTTTCATGTGAGACTTGGAAGCCACTGGTTGGACAAAGTGATTGCCAAGGCAGTGACCTCATTCAGTTCCTGAAGGAAGTGACCTCACATCACTTCCTTAGTGAAGGAAATCTCAGAACTTGAGATTCATGAAGCCAGGCACCCAGAGTCAGTCCCAGTCCCAGTCCCAGTGGTCTCACTTGTTTGGATTTACCAAGGACAGAGTAAGTCTTTCTTGGTACCTATTGATGTGAGGATTGCAAAATGCCAGTAAAGCTCTGAAGAGGGGCCTTCCCTGAGAAAGCAGGTAGTGGCTCACCTCTGGGTCCTGACACCTTCACAGAGTTGGCCAAGGAGACCAGATCTGAGACATTTCAGGCCATTTAGGGGGAAAATAATATGGCCCACCAGTCAGAGGACACTCCGGATAGTAACAGACCTTCTTGGGGGAAGGAGCTGCCTTTGTGGGTGTTGGTTTGTGGTTTTGTCTCATTTTCTGAGAATAGGTAGGCAAGGCGCTTTATGTGCTGTGGAATGAACTGTTTATTGTAAGTCATTTGACAAGGCGAGTGTTTCTATGTCTGTTTACCTCACTGTGTCCGTGGTTGTACTCATTGGAAAAAAAGAATGCATCAATGGATGTGTCCTGTCTAGTAGAAATCTTCCCAGAATTCATCCTGCCCAATTTATGAATGGAGTTCAGATTGCCTTATCAATGGGTAACACCTGCAATCTTCCTAAGTTACAGTTTTCTTCCAGAATTCTGGCCCCTCTCCAGAATAGTCTCATGGTTTTGTCTCTAAGGTATGTACCACCTCCAAGCTCTGTGACATGGCCATGTACTGGATAGCTCAAGTGAATTGTGAGCATCTCAGAAAAATCAGAAATATGTGTGACCACTAAATCTCAGTGGAGAAACCCTGCTTTGGGCCTTTTTTTTTTAAATTAATTTTTATTGTAGGTTGTTCAAAACATTACATAGTTCTTGATATATCATATTTCACACTTTGATTCAAGTGGGATATGCACTCCTTTTGCTTACCTATTATTCTGTTGCTATGAATGTCACGAAGTTCTTTGCCTCGGGCCACCAATTTGTGAAGCCTGAAGAAAACAGTTTTCAAATGGAAATGAATGGGCATCACCTAGGGCTCTTTGCTTAATTGCTTTGGAAAGGGGTGTGTCTGAATCAGCCTCTTGGCCCTGTGTGAGGCTGTGGCTTAGATTCTCAGCACCTGATGGATCTAAAGAAAGATCCCATGGATGCATACAGAACCAAAATAGCCAAAAGAGCTGTCATTGTGGATGAAGACTCTCGCCTTCCTTTCAAAGGTTCCTGACATCTATCAAGTGAGAATAGGGATCCTTTGGGTCAAGTGAGTTATTCAAAGCCCTGCAGAGGCTAGCCCATACGTGCTTGGGTGTTCTCATTACTCCAATTCACATAAAGAATCTAAACCCCACAGTCAGTAGGCCTCAAATTGGAGAAGCCAAGCAGTATTAATGGCAGACCTATTTGATCACTCCTCGTTCACAGTCAGGGTTTCCAGGCCACACTGATTTTAGGCAAATCGGGGGAAAGGTAGGTTATTTTGGACATTGTCTTGGTCTGTGTCCCTCATGGAAAACTCCATCCAGAGGTTATGATGAGGGTCTACATGGAAGAAGATAAGGGCCATGTGGGAGAATTTTGTTTTGAATTGTGGTAAGTTGTGTGGCAGTTGGAAGAGATGCCTGGGTTTACCTGGGCTTTAACTCTGGTGTGATTCCCCTTAGAGTCTGAGTTCTGGAACTGACCTCAGAGAAGCATTGTCATCAATTGTGTTTGAATTTTACTAGGCCATGCATGAGAGTTGCCCTTGGAACCTGAGATCTAGGCCCAGAGTGGCTTTCCACAGAGCACTGGGAATCTCAGCCAGGATATCACATGATTTTATTCTGAAAGACTTTGCAGCCACAGTTGAGTCAAAACACGCATGGACCTCACATTGTAGACCTCAATGGGCCTGGCTTCATGTGAACTTTTGGCTACTCTTTGGGAAGCCTTGCCTGTGAGTGTTCTCTAGAGCTTTCATTGAAATGAGCTTCCTCAACATTTAATGGTTCCTGAATGAATTGAAACCCCCAGAGCCTCCAACTTCATCCTTGACAAATGGCTTGATAAATACCATGAAATTTTTGAAATTCCCATGACCAGGTGGCACTGGAGAACTTTTGGATGTCCTGTTGCTGATGATGAGTGTACCAGACAGTGCCTTGATTTACTGGGTTTCATGAAATTTGTGTAGAACAGTGATGCCAGTAAGTTGGATCCTGCTCATTAGTGGGCCTAGAGCAGTGGTGTGAAGGTGTGTGATAAAACATGTGTGGTGGTGACATGTGGATCTGCCATTGGCTTCCCAAAGGCTTGTGACTGACATGGTACAGCCAGCAGACCCTTCTATGCAAAGGTGTTTTTTATATAGAGAGGTTTCAGGGCAATGTTCAGAATCAGGTTGCTATGGAAATGGGGGCAACTTATGTGGAATTGAATCCTGGTTGGTGCATTCTCATGCAGACCGTGACCCTCCACACGGGACAGAACTCTCTCCAGCACTGTGTCCCAGTTTAGCTCCTTGTATTTCATGAAGCAAATACCAAACTCCCAGTGCACCTGTGAGAAACACCACGAAAATTGGAGAATGACCAAATGGCTTCACAGTCCACACGTGGAGACACTTACAACCCATTGACCATAGTTAAACTACAAAGAGAGTATTCAGCATGGCTGCCTCATGTTCATTGGAAAATTAGAAACAATATCCTCCAGGTCACATTGTTGCACACCCAGATTTGATGGTCTCCCAACAAAGGAAGCTAAAGCTCCTAAAAACAACATATATTTTTAAGTGCCCAACCTCAGAGGAAGTTTCTCAAGAAGTCTTTACACCAGCAGAGCTCCATGTTTGAGAAATGTTTACCCTGTCCCTTACTTTTGAAAACTCCTCTACCACCTCGGAGGTTGTGAACTCCTGAGCATTTTTCATTCCTGATATATATTCACAGATTTTCTAACTTTTCTCCTCTAATTGTGTCTTACTCGGAATAAAGGCAATGTCAAGGCAATGTTCTGGATGAGAGTGTGAACATTTTTTTGTAGCACATATTTACATACACATTGCATTCATTTTACAATTTTCCATTCAAAATACTGAATCTCTGACATGAACCCATACCCTACTAGACTCTGACTACTACTCCTAATATGATGGAGAAAAATAACACAAACAGAATAGGAATACAAGCAGTTAGGAGAAATCATAGTGTATAGTTGTACTTGTATTTTGCATGATTAATGGTAGGTGTTATAAATCTAGTCAATATTTAATTTAAATAGTTCTCCATGTGTTTTTAAGGTTAACAAATATGTGAATTCCTGTCTCCCTTTCTCTGTATCTATTTAGCACATGTACTTTTAAATGCACATATAGAATCATACCTGGTATCACATGTACATTTTTGTGAGGTGGCTGATTTGGCAAATACAATTTGTGAGAAGTGATCACTCCTCTTAAACGCTGTTGGAACTGAAAATTCAACCTATGGGTGAGCTTCCTAGTTGAACAACATTATACATAAATCCATGTTCAATTAAAGAAATATTTTTGAATCTGTGGATGATATATATATCATGATAAATTTCGATTGGCATATATATTGCTAATTTAATGTCTGTGTGTGTGTGTGTGTATTTTGTGTGTGTGTGTGTATGTGTGTGTGTGTGTGTGTGTGTGTATATATATATATATATATATATATATATATATATATATATATATATATGTATATATACTCTCCAGAAATATATGTGTCTTATATACACTCTCTAAATTCATTCATGTTCATGTATATGGATTTATAATCAACTTTTCACAAGATTTTTCACAGAAATATTCATCCACCTGAAATACATATTTGTTTCCAGTACTTAAAACTAACTTCAGTTTATTTTGCATACAAATACTATTATTTTTACAGTAACTGACCCAGTTTAACATCAATGCAAGTAGATTCCAGTGGGACATGATGTGTATTTTGAAGGTCATTTTTATTCAGCACTGGTACAATACTATTTCTTCAATTTATGCACATGATAGGATATATATTCCATCCACAAGTTAGCAAACTTATAGGCAGTTGTTTCACTTTCATCACTTCCTGCTTCAGAACACATAAATTCCTCTAGGTTTCTTGACTGGACTTTTCATGAGACTTCTTTCCAAACACATTATTTTTAATTTCCATGATCACTTTTGAAGCAAAACTCACACACTCTTCATGATAAACCATAATCCTAATATTACCATTAGATGTATTAGTGGTTGAAATGAATGTATGTATATCAATATAAGATTTCCTGTATATTTTCAGATATCAATGGAATCCATTATTTAAATTTGGAACCCATTGTATTATTTATTCACATTATGGTCTATTCATGCATTATCTCTATATTCAGAGTCACAGGATATACCTATTTGTACCCCCAATACTAATTTATACATCTTCAAAATATTGCTCCCAGAAATGGTGGAAGAAATACTCACGTCACCTTATCTACATATACATTTTATCACAGTAATATTCTGGACACAAAAAGCAAAGATGACACTTATTATTTTACCAATGTAAAGGTCAGGCGAGTGTCGGAGGAAGAGACTACCAGAGACTGTCTCATGCAACAGCCAAGGATTTATGGGGGTCCAGCATGCTGGGGTCAGAGCTCCCTTGAATAGAGCACAGAGTCCTGAGAACAGCTTAAGCAGAGCTTATATACTTTCCTTGGAGAGGGCAGATAGGAAAGTTTATTGATGGGTCAGGGCGAGTGGGCGGTTTGCGTCCAAATGGGTGAGGAAGTACATTCTGCAGTTTTGCAGTTGGGTACAGCACTTTCAGGGAACTAGATTAGCAAACAGTTCTCAAGACATCAACAGTGTTTTGTTAAGCATACCGAAAAACTGGAAGTGACAAGTACCTATTTTATTAACCTTTCATTCCCCACTTCTTCTTTTGGTTACTTTTAATCATAAAAATGATCATTGGGGGTGTCACATTTTATGTTTACTAGTGTGGTATATTGTTTTCTGATTACCATAAGTTTAACTTGTCCAATTTGAGCATGGAGAAAGGAAACTACACGGTTGATCAAACAGGGTCCTACAATTACCAATAATATGAGGATTATTAATGGACCGGCCAGGGCTGATGAAAATGTAGTTAATGAGGGGGCTTTGTGAACCAAGACTCAAACCACCTTTTTTGGGCCTCTCTCTCTTGTTGATGCTCTTCAAGGCATCTTCTTAATTTAATCATAGATTCTTTTACAACTCCAGTATGGTCGGCATAAAAACAACATTCTTCCCTCAATGCAGGACGAAGGCCCCTTCTCTCATGAAGAGGAGGTCCAACCCTCGACTGTTCTGTAAAATAACTTCAGAGAGAGAGGTTATAGATTCGTGTAAAGCTGTGAAGGAGGTTTTTAATATCTTTAAGTTTTGGTCTATTACTGCTTCTAATTGGGTCATTTGTTGTGTCCCATGGACCAGGGCAGTGGTTCCTGTGCCCACCCCTGCAGCAACTCCTATTCATAATAGGATGACTAAAGTGAGGGATACAGGTTCCTGGCAGAACCGGGTTGTTTGCCCCCTATTTGATATTTAAATGTACCTGCGTCATGATAGAGCACTCTGGAAAACATCTGCACCATTACATAATTAATCACATCTGTTGACCATTTTATGAAAACATAAACAATGTTTAAGTGTATAGAATTGTACTGCTGTAGAGATGGACAAGGCAAGGTACCTAAGATAGCACAGAAGACAGGGAAACAGTCTTATTTGGTTGCATCCGGATTTAGAGGGCATTGCTTCTGTTGTAATCAATTAATCCCTGAACCCAAAGTTTAGGTTGTTTAAGAATTTTGTACCCAGCATGTAAGGGAAGGGGCTCAGAAGTTCACAGTCTGCAGAAGTTCACAAAAAGCAGTTTTTGTTTCTGTTTTTTTTTTCCTCTGTTCTGGGAAAGTTAACTTCTTAAGGACACCTGGGAGGGGGAGAGCTTGTTTCTTCTTTTTTTTCTTTTCCTCCCTGCCAGCTGTTACCATGGAGCCCAGTTGGTAACTTCCATATCTTAGAAATGTAGCCATCTCTATGAAGCCCCAGCTCTAGGGCAGAGGCCTTCTTCATATATTTTGTTAAAAACTACTAAGGGGGTGTCTAGCTTAGGAGTGCTGATTTTTCCAGCCAGTGGCCAAGTAGAACAGAGCAACACGAATAGAGGAAGTTTATCTACATTGAACTCTTTTATAGGAACTGTGTTGCTGAAAGGCTTAAAGTCAGCCATGGTGAAGACTTCTGGAGAAGGTCATTTAAGACTTTTCTGTGGGCCTGATACAGAGGGGAAGACAGGGAAGGCAGGGGATGAGAGCAGCTCCGTGGATCTGAGGATGAGGAAAAAGAGATATAAAAGAATTATGGGAAAGGGGTTTGGGATTTTCCTGGCAACAAAACTTGAGCAGTAGAACAGGTAGAGCAGAGGGGAAGACGGGAGTGAGTATCCCAAAAAGCCTGTGAGGGACTTTAAATTCTTAGTAACCTGTTTTCAGTGATGACAAAGCAACTTTAAAGGCCATTTTAATTACATCTTTGATAGGCGTCTGAGGGCACTCCTTAGCTGGTTTGAGCTTTGGGTTAGCTGGTAAGAGGACCTGGTGGGACCCGGTGTGGGCACTGACAGGAGGAGAGAGGAGTGAGTGGGTGGAAGGGTACCTCAGTACCTGCAAGCTCAGCAAGGGGCAATGGTCTGAGAACCGACGGAAATTTGGGTTTTTGATCTAGTAACTGGAGCTGAGAAATCAGGTTGCTGATGTGGGAGTGACAGCAGAGAGTCTGGGGCAGAAGGCTGCGGGTGAGTATCTATTGGAGAAGCATAGTTCAGGATTTGAGCATAGGAGGGAAAAGGCCTACACGTAGGGGAATTTCCTTCCACACTTTTGAGCACTTGTCGAAGTTGAAAAGGTCACGCAAAATTTGAGGATCTAGAGACCCTTCTGGTGGCCATCGGTTTTTGTTATCTAACTGGTAATATGGCCAATGCTGTGTACTGAATTTGATGAGGAGTTTTGCTTCCACCAGGTAGCCCCTGTATCCTCACATCCCAATTATTTACAGAAGAAGTTGGCTTTTCCCCCACACAGTCGTGGCTGTTTTTGGCTTTGGTAGTCCGCCAGGCAAACATAGTAATCTAGGCTAGCCAACCTGCATCTGGCTCGCGTGTCCCTACATCCATAATGTTTGTTTCCATTATCTATTGTATGGAAAGTATTTAATGGAATTTTTGGGGATCCTCTTCATCAGGGATTTCCCAATAGGAAAGACGTATAGCCAGCTGACAAATTTCTTGGTGGAGAGATGGCCACCAGGTCCCTAAGTGGGCTGTATGTGCGATAGACCATACTTCTTGTCTAGTAGGATTTGTGATCAGCCATCGCTGCTGAACGGGTTGATGAGGGTTAGGACTACTGGTGACCAATTGGAGAATCTATAGTCTTATTCACATGGCGAATATACAATTTGAAAATGTTACCAGTCTTTTTCATTTTTCAGCCAGATTCTGCACAGGGCACAGGCTTGAGATGAGAATTAGGAACCAGGAAGTGATTCCGTCTAACTTTAGCACTGTAGGTGTTATAAGTAGCACCTGGTATGGTCCTGTCCAGCCGGGTTCCAGGGATGACACCTGATGTTGTCTTATGTAGACAAAGTCTCTTACTTGATATAGATGTGGAGTACCCTCTTCAGCAGGTTGGTAGGCAGTGGCCAGCTGTTTCCACAGGTATTGCTGAGTTCCTTCCAGAACTTTAAGTCTGTCAAGCAAGGTGGTGTGGAAGGGATCGTTAGATCTTTGAGTTAGGGTTAGGTCCCTTACTGGAGATGGGGCCCCATAGAGAATTTCATAGGGGGTGAGGTTACACAAAGAAACAGAGGGAGTATTTCTTGCATGAAATAGTGAATAAGGCAGGAGCATAGTCCAATCTTTTATGCTACTCTTTAAGCTTAATTCCGTTTAGGTCTCTTTAATGGTTCTATTTAATTTTTTTACCTGTCCTGAACTCTGGGGTCTATAAGCACAATGTAACTTCCAATTAATCCCCAGGGTCCTGGCTAACCCCTGAGTTACCTGGGCCATGAACGCTGGTCCATTATCAGACCCTATTACCTTAGGCAGGCCGTACCTTGGAAAAATATCTTTCAGGATCTTCTTGACCACCATTTGCGCCTTTTTTTTTTTTGGGGGGGGAGGCTTCAATCCATCCTGAAATATATCTACAAAGAGTAGGAGATATTTAAGTCCATACCATGCTTGCTTAATTTCAGTAAAGTCCACTTCCCAGAATTGTCCTGGTCTGGTTCCTCGTAGGTGCTTTCCTGCAGGAAAGTTGGAAGGGTAAGCATTAACCTATTGACAGACCCGACAGGCTTTTTTTTACCTGTTCAGTTATTTCCTTTCACTGTGAGTCGGTTAGTGGAAAACTCTGTTCTTGATCCTTCAGGAATGCCTGCAATTTCTTTGAACCAAGGTGAGTGAACTGATGTACATTTTTAACGTAGTGTAGGGCTTTCTGAAATTTCAGGCTTTGCTCAGTGAAGTTGAGGAGTACAGTGTCAGTGTCCTTAGATATTATCAAAAGCTTGCTGGATCTCAGGGGTCCATTAGAATTGGGCATCTCCTTTAACAGCGGGTGTAAATGAGAAGTTAAGGACCCAAACACAGGAATCCTTAACCTGCAAAACCCAGCAGTCCCAAGAAACTCTCTGTGTTGTCTGCTGTTAGATGGGGGTGGTTTCTGCACAACCGTTTGATTTCTGGGCTCAGTGAGCCATCGTTTACTGCCCCTAAAGGAATAGCCCAGGAAGATTACTTCTTGCTGGCAAATTTGGGCCTTTTAGGAAGAAGCTCTATACCCGAGTTGAGGAAGCTCACATAATACTGCTTGGGTCCCAGATTCACAGATATCCTTGGTGTTGGGTGCCAGTAGCAGGTCATCCACGTATTGAAGCTGGGTGACTTCGGGGTGCGTAGTTCTGAAGCTGTTGAGATCTCTTTGGAGGGCTTCATCAAAGAGAGTGGGGGAGTTTTTCAACCATTTTGGGGAGTCTAGTCCAAGTTAGTTGACCACACGTTCCAGTTTCTGGGTCTACCCACAAGCAAGCAAACAGCAACTGACTATATTTATGCAGAGGCAAGCAAAAGAAAGCATCTTTTAAGTCCAGAACAGTATACCATTTCCTCTCAGGGTTCAGAGTGATAAGCAGATTGTACGGATTAGGTACACTGGGGTGAATGTCCTACACTCTGTTGTAGGTCTCTCTTATGTCTTTAATGGGGGATAGTCCGCGGCTCCTGGCTTTTTATACTGGTAGCGGGGGAGTGTTTTAGGATGATTGACAAGGCCTTAGGACCCTAAGGCCAGATATTTCTGAATATGGGGCCTTATCCCATCTTTAGCTTTTTTGCTCAGAGGATATTTTTTGACATTGATTGGGGAGGCTGAGGTTTTGAACTCCACTGTTTTTGGAGGTTTTTTCATGGCTAGTCCTAACCCAGCAGTTTTTTTCCAGGAATCTGGGTAATCTGTTATCCATTTCTGGGGTAGCTTGCCTGTTTGATCAGTCTTGGGGGGTGTGAAGAGTTGCTGTTCATCTTCTACTGACATATTTAAAGCCGTGAATATAGGAGTTTATACTAAAGGATTTAGAAATATCATTTTGGGGCCTTCATGGTTAAAAGTCATTTTGGCCCGGAGCTTGGTGAGCAGATCTCTGCCCATCAATGGGGCCAGGCATTCTGGGATTATTAGGAAGGAGTGATGGATTTTTCCTTTCCTCATGTCCATGGTTTTCTTAGTTGTCTAATTCCCATATTTACTGGTGTTAGCACTTTGAACTAGAGAGCTTTTATTTGATAGAGGGCCCAGTGGGGCCTTAAGGACTAAGTATACTGCCCCTGTATCCACTTCAAAGATTACTGGGGTCCCCTCCACATCAAAAGTTACCCTGGGTTTATTGGGAGTCTAGCAATCTGGGGCTCAGTGCTCACTTGAATAGAGCAGAGAGCAATGAGAACAGCTTAAGCAGAGCTTATATACTTTCCTTGAAGAGGGCAGGGACGGAAGCTTATTGATGGGTCAGGGCGAGTGGGCGGTTTGCGTGCAAACAGGTGAGGGTGTACATTCTCTGTTTGGCAGTCGGGGACAGCACATTCTGGGGAAAAAATTAGCAAACAGTCCTCAAGGTTTCAACAGTGTTTTGTTAAGCATACAGAAAAACAGGAAGTGACAAGTACCTATCTTATTAACCTTTCACCAAATCCTAAATGGAAAGTGAGCATGGATTTCTAAAAACATCCATTTCCAGGTTGCTTAATGCTCGCAAATCAATCCTATTGGTGACTACATATTTGTTGCTTTCTAAGATTCTATATTCAACCTCAACCCTGTTGAAAATGACTAATACTAACCCTCACTTTATGCTTTTCCTGATTTCCTAATGTCTCCATTGATATCTGCTTTCATACATATTTTCCTGAGTTCATCATTGTGACTGACTCTTTACATGTGCTGAAATTTACATTCACTCTCTATCCGAAACCCTATTGCTACAGAACTTTTGTTCGAAATCCTATACTCACTCTTTTTTCTATACCTACCAACTATCTTCCTAATCCTACCGACTATCCCTTTTTTACTGGAAATTCTCTTTGACAATAAATCATCCAAGGTACAAGGTCCTATGCCATTGTATATCAATTTATCTGAGACATCTGTGCAGAATATAATTCAAAGCTAAGTATCCCAATCAACAGCCCAATGCCCTTCTTGGATTCAAACCTTATCTAGATTTCTGTTTTCATACTTATATTTCACCTATATATTCTCATAAATATCGCGAGTTCCCAATACCATTGTTCATTCCTCAGTATGATTTCTAACCTAAATCAAACCTGTTATTACTCTAACCTTACACTGTACCCTCAAACTAACTGTACAGAAGAGCCGGGAGAGAGTTTGTCTTACAATACAGTAATGTAGGGGCTCTTCCACCTGCTGAGAACATCAAAGGTACAAGCAGAAATGATACCCTGGAGAAGTTGCAGGCAGCTATGAAGGACCTAATAGAGCAAAAGTCATCTTCCATGACAAACAACCTGGTCAGTATTAAGGGATGTGTCTGAATCAGCCTCTCCTTTCTTAATGTAGAGAAGATTGATCAAACCATGCCTGTGTGGAGAGCTGTTCCCAGGTGCCTATGGTTGATATACCATTCTAACTTGTGAAAGTGTCACAGGAAGTAGTGGCAGCCTCCATCTCATGGGAACCTTGGATGAATCTGGTAGGACAAAGTGGTTGCCAAGGCAGTGACCTCATTCAGTTCCTGAAGGAAGTGACCTCACCTCACTTTCCTGGTGATGGAAATCTCTGAATTTGGGATCCAGGAAGCCAGGCACCGAGAGCCAGTCCAAGTCCCAATCCCAGTGGTCTCACTTGTTTGGATTTACCAAGGACAGAGTCAGTCTTCCTTGGTACCTACTGATATGAGGATTGCCAAATGCCTGAAGAGCTCTGAAGAGGGGCCTTTACTGAGAAAGCAGGTAGTGGTTCACCGCTGGCTGTTGACAACTTCACAGAGTTGGCCAAGGAGACCAGATCTGAGACAGTACAGGCCATTTTAGGGGAACATAGTATGGCCCACTATTCAGAGGACACTCCGGATAGTCACAGACCTACTTGAGTTAAGGAGGTGCCTTTGTGGGTGTGGGTGTGAGTTTGTGGTTTTGTCTCATGTTCTGAGAATAGGTAGGAAAGGCTGTTGTTTTGATTGGAGTGGACTGTTTCTAGAAAGTCGTTTGACTAGGCGAGTGCTTCTATGTCTGTGTATCCCACTCTGTCCATGGTTGTAGACATTCGAAAAGAGAATGTATCAATGTATGTGTCCTGTCTAGTGGAAAACTTTCCAGCATTCATCAGGCCTAGTTGATGAATGGACTGTGGCTTTCCTTATGGATGGGCAACACCTACTAACTTCCTAAGTTCCTGTTTTCTTCCTGAAATCTGGCCACTCTCCAGAATAGCCTCATAGTTTTGTGTCCAAGATATATACTACCCCCAAGCTCTGTGACATGGCCATGTACTTGATAGCTATAGGAAATGGGAACATCTTAGAAAACTCAGACATCATTGTGACCAGTAAACGCTCAGTGAAGAACCCATATTTTGGTTCATTTGCTTACCTATTGTTCTGTTGCCCTGAATGTCAGGAAGGTCTTTGCCTCAGGCCACCCCTTTGTGAAGCCTGAATAAAACAGTTTTAAAATGGAAATAAATGGGAATAACTTGTGGTTCTTTGCTTTGGAAAGGGATGTGTTTGAATCAGCCTCCTAGCCCTGTATGAGGTTGTGGCTTAAATTTTCAGCACATGATGGATCTAAAGATAGATACCATGTGTGCAATCAAAACCATAATGGCAAAAATTCAGTAATTGTGGATGAGTCTCTTGCCTTCCTCTGTTAGGTACCTGACCTCTATCAAGTGAGACAGGGATCCTTTTGGTCAAATGAGTTTTTCAAAGTCCTGCAGAGGTGCTTGTGTTTTCTCGTGACTCCAAATCACATAAAAAAATCTATACCTGAGAGTCAATAGTGCTCAAATTGGAGAAGCAGAGCAGTATTAACGGCAGGCCTATTTGATCACTTCTGGTTCACAGGAAGGGTGTCCAGGCCACCCTGACTTTAGGCAAATGAGGGGCAAGGGAGAATATTTTGGACACTGTCTTGGGATGCGTCCCGCATGGAAACCTCCAGCCAGAGTTTATGATGAGTGTCTATATTTAACAAGATGAGGGCCATGTGGGAGTGTTTTGGTTTTAATTGTGGTCATTCGTGTGGCGGTTGGAAGAGATGACTGGATCCAAATGGGCTTGAACTATGGTGTCATTCCCCTTAGAGACTGAGTTCTGGAACTTACCTCAGAGAAATATTGCCATGAATTGTGTTGGGATTTAGGAGGCCACGCATGAGAGTCACCCTTGGAAACTGAGATCTAGGCCCAGTGTCGCTTTCCACAGAGCACTGGGAATCTCAGGAGGATATCACACAATTTTATTCTGAAAAACTTGTCAGACATATTTGATAGTCAAAACACACATGGACCTCCATTGTAGACCTCAATGGGCCTTGCTTCATGTGACCTTTTGGCCACTCTTTGGGAAGCCTTGCCTGTGACAGTTCTCCAGAGCTTTCATTGAAATGAGCTTCCTCACCATTAAATAATTTCTGAATGAATTGAAACCCACAGTGTCTCCAACTTCATCCTTGAAAATTGGCTAGATAAATACCATGAAATTTTTGAAATTTCCTTGACCAGGTGGCACTGGAGAACATTTGGATGTCCAGTTGCTGATCATGAGTGTACCAGACAGTGTGTTGATTGACTGGTTTTCATGAAAATGGTGTAGAAAAGAGATGCCAGTCATTTGAAGCCTGTTGAGTAATGGGCCCAGAGCGGGGGTGAGCAAGTGTGTGATAAAACATCTGTGGTGGGGTCATGTGGATCTGCCATTGGCTTCCAAATGGCTTGAGACTGACATGGTGCAGCCAGCAGATCCTGTATGTAAAGACATCTGGTTATATAGAGAGGTTTCAGGGCAATGTTCAAAATCAGGTTTCTATGGTCAAGGGAGCAACCTATGTGGTATACAAGCCCTGTTGGTGCATTCTCCTGCAGACCCTGACCCACCACACGTGAAAGAACTTCCTCCAGCCCTTTGTCCCAGTTGAACTCCTTGTATTTCATGAAGCAAATACCAAACTCCGAGTGCAGTATCAAGAAACGTTTTGAAAAGTGGAGGATGACCTAATGGCTTAGCAGTCTACATGGGGAGACACTTAGACCCAGTGGCCATAGTTTACCTACAAAGAGAGAAATCAACACTGCTGCTTCATGTTCATTGGAGAATTATAAACCATGTCCTCCAGGTCACAGATGTGCAGACCAAGCTTTGATTGTCTCACTAGAAAGGAAGCTAAAGCTCCTGACAACAACATATATTTCAAGTGCCCAACCTAGAGGCAGTTTCTCCAGAAGTCTTTAGGCTGGTAAATCTCCATGTTTGTGGAGATTTTACACTTTCCCTTACTTTTGGAAACTCCTCTACCAACTCCAAGGTTGTGAACTCCTGAACATTTTTCATTTCAGATATGCATTCAAAGATTGTCTAACTCTTCTCCTCTAAATGTGTCTTACTTGGGGTGAAGGTAATGTCAAGGCATTGTTCTGAATGAGAGTGGGAAAATTTTTGTGTAGCACACATTTGCATACACATTGATTCATTTTACAATTTTCCATTTGAAATACTGAATTCTTGACACTATCTCATACCCTACTAGACTCTGACTACTAATCCTAATATGATGGAGAAAAATACCCAAACAGAATGAAAATACAAGCAGTTTACAGCAGGCATGGTGTATTGTTGGACTTCCTTTTTGCATGATAGAGGGTAGGTATTCTAAATCTACTCAATTTTTAATTGAAATAGTCCTCCATGTGTTTTTAATGTAAACACATATGTAAATTCCTGTCTTCCTTTCTATGTAGCCTACTCAGCACATGTATTTTTATATGCAAATATAGAATCCTACGTGGTCTCACACGTACATTTTTTTGAGTTGGCTGACTGGGCAGAAACAAGTTGAGAGAAGAGATCTCGTAAACGCTGGTGGAACTGAAAATTAAAACTATGGGTGAGCTTCCCAGTAGAACAATTTATACATAAATCCATGTTCAGTAAAATAAATATATTTTCATCTGTGGATGATATATATTACTGATAAATTACGTTTGGCATATATATTGATACTTTTTAATGTATTTTCGTGTTTTTCTGTATATATATATATATATATATATATATATATATATATATATATATATACACACAGACACACACACTCTCCAGATTTTATAAAATATGAAATATATGTCTCTTATATACACTCCATCAATTCATTCATGTTCATGTATGTGGATTTATAATCAACTTTTCACAAGATTATTCTCAGAAATATTCATCTACCTGAAATACATATTTGTTTCCCAGTATGAGAACTAACTTCAATCAATGGTGCTTACAAATCCTAATATTTTTACAGTAACAGATCCAGTTTAACATCAATGCAAGTAGATTCCTATGGGACTTAATGTCTATTTTGACCTTTATTTTAATTCAACACTGGTACATTAGTATTTCTTCAGTTTTTGCACATCATAGGACATATATTTCATCCACAAGTTAGCAAATTAATAAGAATTTGTTTCACTTCCTGCTTCAGAACACATGAATTCTTCCATGTTACTTGACTGGTCTTTTCATGAGACTTCTTTCCAAACACATTATTTTCGATTTCCATAATCAATTTTGAAGCTAAACTCACACACTCTTCATGATAAACTATAACATTAATATTACCATTAGATGTAAAACTGGTTGGAATGAATGTATGCATATCAATATAAAATTTCCTGTATATTTTCACATTTCAATTCAATCCATTATTTAAAGTTGGAACCAGTTATGTTATTTATTCACTGTATGGTCTATTAATGCATCATCTCTATATTCATAAACACAGTGTACACCTATTTGTCCCCCCATTACTAATTTGTACCTCTTCAAAATATTGCTCCCAGAAATGGTGGAAGAAATACTGATGTCACCTTATCTATATATACATTTTATCACAGTAATATTCTGGACACAAAAAGCAAATATCAAACTCATGATTGTATCAAAGCCTAAATGTAAAGTGAGCATGGATTACCAAAAACAACCATGTCCTGGTTACCTAATGCTCTCAAATGTCAATCCTATTGATGACTACGTATTTGTTTCTTCCTAAGATTATATATTCAACCTCAAGCCTGTTGGAAATGTCTAATTCTATCACTCACTTTACACTTTGCCTGATTTCCTAATATCTCTATTGATATCTGCTTTCCTACATATTTTCCCTAGTTCATCATTGTGACTCATACTTCACATATGCTGACATTTACATTCACTCTCTACCCGAAACTCTATTGCTAAAGAACTTTTGGTCCAAATCCTATACTCACTCTTCTTTATAAACCTACTGACTATCTTACTAAACCTACTGACTATCACTTTTTAACTCGATGTTCTCTTCAACAATCAATCATTCAAGGTAAAAGGTCCTATGCCATTTTATATCAATTCATCTGAGACACATGTGCAGAACATAATTCAAACCTAAGTATCCCACTCAAGGGCCCAATGCCCTTCTGGCTTCATATCTTACCTACATTTCTGTTTTCATACTTATATTTCACCTATATATTCTTGTAAATATCACAGGTTCCCAATACCATTATTCATCCGGCAGAGAGATTCCTAACCCAAATCGAACATGTTATTAACCCTAAATATACACTGTTACCTCAATCTAACTTTACAGAAGAGGAGGGACAGAGTTTCTCTTTAAATACCGGAATGTAGGGAATCTTCCACCTGCTGAGAACATCAAAGGTCCATGTAGAAATAATCCCTGGAGAAGATGTAGGCAGCTGTGAAGTTCCCGAGAGAGCAAAAGTCATCTTCCATGGCAAACAACCTGGTGAGGATGAAGGGATGTGTCTGTATCAGCCTCTATCAACTTAATGTAGAGAAGATAGACCAAACCAGGCCTGTGTGAAGAGGTGTTCCCAGGTGCCTATGGTTGATATACCATTCTAACTTTTGAAAGTGTTACAGAAAGTAGGAACAGCCTCCATCTCATGGGCCCTTAGAAGTAACTATTTGGACAAAGTTGTTGCCAAAGCAGTGACCTCATTCAGTTTCTGAAGGAAGTGACCTCACCTCACTTCCTTTCTGATGGAACTCTCTGAACTTGGGATCCAGGAAGAATGGCACCCAGAGCCAGTCGCAGTCCCAGGCCCAGTGGTCTCACTTGCTTCAATTTACCAAGGACAGAGTCAGTCTTTCTTAGTGCCTACAGATGTGAGGATGTTCAAATGCCAGAAAAGCTCTGAAGAGGGGCCTTTCCTGAGAAAGCAGGTAGTGGCTCACCCATGGCTAATGACAACTTCACAGAATTGGCCAAGGAGACCAGATTTGAGACACGACAGGCCATTTGGGGGGAATATAGTATGGCCCACCATTCAGAGGACACTCTGGGTAATCACAGAACTACTTGGAGCAAAGGTGGTGCCTTTGTGGGTGTGGGTGTATGTTCATGGTCTTGTCTCATGTTCTGAGAATAGGTAGGAAAGACTGTTTGTTTGGATTGGTGTGGACTGTTTCTAGTTAGTCGTTTTGCAATGCGAGTGCTTCTATGTCTGTGTATCCCACTGTGTCCGTGGTTGTAGACATTAGAAATAAGAATGCATCAAAGGATGTGTCCTGTCTAGTAGAAAGCTTCCCAGCATTCATCTTGCCCAATTTATAAATGGACTGTGGCTTTTGTTATCAAAGGGCAACACCTGATATCTTCATAAGTTTCTGTTTTCTTTCTGAATTCTGGACACTCTGCAGAATAGCTTCATGGTTTTGTGTCCAAGATATTTACCACCTAAAAGCTCTGTTATATGGCCATGTAGTGGGTAGCTAGTGTGACCAGGAAAGTCTCAGTGGAGAAACCCTGATTTGGGCTTTTTGCTTACCTATTGTTCTGTTGCCCTGAATATCAGGAAGGTATTTACCACAGGCCAATTCTTTGTGAAGCCTGAAGAAAAAAGTTTTCAAATGGAAATGAATGGACATCACCTGTAGCTCTTTGCTTAATTGCTTTGGAAATGGATTTGTCTGAAACAGCCTCTTGGCCCTGTGTGAGGCTGTGGTTAGATTCTCAGCACCTGATGGATCCCATGTGTTCATCCAAAACCAAAATGATCAAAAGAGCAGTCATTGCGGATGAAGTCTCTTGCCTTCCTCTGTAAGGTTCCTGACCTCCATCAAGTGAGAAGAGGGATTCTTTGGATCAAATGCATTCTTTAAAGCCAAGGAGAGGCAAGCCCAAAGGTGCTTGCATTTTCTCATGCTTCCAATTCACATAAAGAATCTAAACCCCACAGTCAGTCGTCCTCAAATTGGAGAAGCAGAGCAGTATTAACGGCACACTATTTGATCACTCCAGGTTCACAGGAAGGTGTTCAGGCCACCCCGACTTTAGGCAAATGAGGGGCAAGGGAGCTAACTTTGGGCACTATCTTGTTCTGCATCCCTCATGGAAACCTCCAGCCAGAGTTTATAATGAGTATCTATATGGAAGAAGATGAGGGCCTTGTGGGAGTGTTTGGGTTTTAATTTTGGAAGTTTGTGTGGCCGTTGAAAAAGATGACTGGCTCCACCTGGTCTTGAACTCTGGTGTGATTCCCTTTAGAGACTGAGTTCTGGAACTGACCTCAGAGAATTATTGCCATGAGTTGTGTTGGGATTTTAGGAGGCCATGAATGACAGTCGCCCTTTGAAACTGAGATCTGTGCCCAGAAAGGCTTTCCACAAGGCACGAGGAATCTCAGCCAGAATATCACATGATTTTATTCTGAAAGACTTGGCAGCCATAGTTGAGAGGCAAAACACACATGATCTCACATTGCAGACCTCAATGGGCCTGGCTTCATGTGACCTTTTGGCGACCCTTTGGGAAGCCTTGCCTGTGAGTGTTCTCCAGAGCTTTCATTGAAATGAGCTTCCTCAACATTTAAAGGTTCCTGAGTGAATTGAAAATCATAGTGCCTCCAACTTCATCCTTGAAAAATGGCTAGAGAAATACCATGGAATTTTTGAAATTTTCATGACCAGGTGGCACTGGAGAACTTTTTGATGTCCAGTTGCTGATCATGAGTATACCAGACAGTGCCTTGATTGACTGCGTTTCTTAAAAATGGTGTAGAACAGAGATGCCAGTAAGTTGGAGCCTGCTGAGTAGTGGGCCTAGAACAGTGGTGGGCAGGTGTGTGATAAAACATCTGTGTTGGGGCCATGTAGATCTGCCATTGGCTTCCAAATGGCTTGTAACTGACATGGTGCAGCAAGCAGACCCTTATATGTAAAGGCATCTTGTTATATGGAGAGGTTTCAGGGCAATGTTCAGAATCAGGATGCTATGGTCAAGGGGTCAAACTATGTGAAATAGAAGCCTGACTGGTGCATTCTCCTGCAGACCCTGAGGCACCACATGTGACAGAACTCCCTCCAGCACTCTGACCAAGTTGAACTCCTTGTATTGTGAAGCAAATAACAAACTCCCAGTGCTCTACTAAGAAAAGTAGAGCATGATCAATTAGCTTCACAGTCCACACAGATTGACCCTTAGACTCCAGTTGCCACAGTTTACCTACAAAGTGAGAATTCAGCACTGCTGCCTCATGTTCATTGGAAAATAAGATACCATGTCCCCCAGGTCACATAGATGCAGACCAGTTTTGATGCTCTCACTATAGAGGAAGCTAAAGCTTCGGACCACAACATACATTTTAAGTGCCCAAACTCAGAGGCAGTTTCTCAATATGTCTTTAGGCCTGCAGAGCTCCATGTTTGTGGAGTGTTTACCCTGTCCCTTACTTTTGGAAACTCCTCTACCACCTCCAAGCTTGTGAACACCGAGAATATTCCATTCCAGATATGTATTCACAGATTTTCTAACTCTTCTCCTCTAATTGTGTCTTATTAGGGGAGAAGGTAATGTCAAGGCATTGTTCTGAATGAGAGTGGGAAGATTTTTTATCACACATATTTGCAAACACAATGGGTTTATTTCCTATTTTCTATTCGAAATACTGAATCTCTGACACTAATCCATAACCTACTAGACTCTGACTACTAATCCTAATATGATGGAGGATAGTAACCCTAACAGAATGGAAATACAAACAGTTCAGAGAAGGCATGGTGTATACTTGGACTTCCCTTTTGCATTATATGGGGTTGGAGTTATAAATATAGTCAATGTTTATTGAAATATTTCTCCATGTGTTTTTAACGTTAACAAATATGTGAATTCCTCTCCCCTTTCTCTGTCACCTATTCAGCACATGTATTTTTATATGCTCATATAGAATACTACCTGGTATCACACAGACTTTCTTCTGAGGTGGCTGACTTGGCAGATACAAATTGTGAGAAGAGATCACTCCTCCTAAACCCTTTTGGAACTGAAATTTCAACCTATGGGTGAGCCTCCTAGTTGAACAACATTATACATAAATCCATTTTCAGTAAAATGTATTTTTTTGGATATGTGAAGGATATATATTTCATTTTGAATTTCGATTGGCATATATATTGCTACTTTTTAATGTCTGTGAGTGTGTTTCTGTGTGTATATATATATATATATATATATATATATATATATATATATATATCACTCTCCAGATTTTTCAAAATATGAAATATATGTGTCTTATTATACACTCCCTAAAATCATTCATATTCACGTATGTGGATTTATAATCAACTTTTCACAAGATTATTCTCAGAAATTCAGATTATTCATTCACCTGAAATACATATTTGTTTCCTAATACTGAAAACTAACTTCAGTAAATGCTGCATACAAAGCATAATATTTCATCATTGCCTGATGGCCACGAATAGAGTGCATCACACCCAGTGTAACGCGCCACTGCACAGGTGAATAACGAGATAGAACCACAAAAAACTATCTTGTTAAGAACTTACAGCAAAATGGGGGTGCACCAAAACCTATAAGAAAGATTTTTAGCACTGAGATCTGGTAATTGGGTCTGAAAAACAAGCCAAATGTGCAACCGGAGATCCGGTCTGACTGATCCTCAAAACAATAGATTGTCTGGGTTCCAATAGACACCCTCCACACCCAACAAATGACAGGCCCAGAATACAGATTGAACTGCAGAGAAGCATCACTCAGGGGAAATCTAGTCTAGCAGGAGAAACCAGGACTAGCAGGAGAAACCAGGGGACTAGAGGCCAGGCTCTTGTGACTGGGAAGCTGGAGAACACAGAAGCGCAGGTGACAGTCCACCTGCTGTCCGCGTGACTGGGCGTCTGGAGAACACCGGCGCGCAGGAGACCGACTGCGCCACTGGGTGGCTAGTGATTGCCCACCCGCCAGTGACCTAGAGCTGAAACCAACTGGAGACAGTCCAGTTCCATCCCCGTATTCGAACATTTCGGCAAGGAGCCTGGGCCCGCCAAAGCAGAGGGGTGACGTCACTGGAGCTCGGCCTTCGGAATTCCCTACAAGTGGAATCCACTTTAGCAGGCATAGTCTACCAACACAAAGGAGAGACAACAGAGATACTCAACACCGAAACAAATCTATTGAATAAAACAGAAACACAGCAATCAAATAGAGCTGGAAAGTAACATGAGCATCATGAAAAAACAAGGGAAAGAAAGGAGTACAAACAATGCAGGACAACTTAATTCTACAGGAGGACCTAGAAGCATCAGAAACAGGGATAGGGAAAGAACTTAAGGCATTCCTAACTCAGATGGAAAGGAATATTAGAGAAGACATGAGGCAGCAAGTCCAAGCAATAAAAGTATATTTTGAAAATGAATTAAACAAACAAACTCAAATGGCAAACAACGAGCTTTACCAGGAGATAGAGATCTTAAAAGAAATCAAACAGTAATACTAGAAATGCAGGAAAGTATTAACCAAATTAAAAACTCAAACGAGAATATTACAAATAGACTAGATCAAGCAGAAGTCAGAATATCAGATAATGAAGACAAAGTTTATCAACTTGAAAAGAATATAATCAACACAGAAAAGAGGCTTAAATCCCACTAGCAATCTATTCAAGAGATATTGGATGTCATAAAAAATGAGAGTCATTGGGATAGAAGAAGGCATAGAGATTCAAACCAAAGGAATGGAGAACATATTAAATAAAATAATTCTAGAAAACATCCCAGAGATGAAAGATGGATCGGATTGTCAAATCCTGGAAGCCTACAGGACCCCAAACATTCAAAATCATAATAGACAAACTCCAAGACATATAATTATGAAGATAGCCAACATACAGAACAAGGAGAGAATATTAAACACTATAAGAGAAAGGAGGCAGATTACATTCAGGGGAAAACCAATTAGGTTAATGACTGATTTTTCATCACAGACTTTGAAAGCGAGAAGATCCTTGAACAATGTATTTCAAATGCTGAAAAATAATGGATTCCAACCAAGAATACTGTATCCAGCAAAATTAAGGTTCAGATTTGAAAACGAAATTAAAGTCTTTCACAATAAACAAAAGCTAAAAGAATTCGCAGCCAGAAAACCAGCACTGCAAAGCATTTTGAGCAAAATACTACAAGAAGAGGAATTGATAAATAGTGCCGAAAACTAACAGCAGGAGGTATCTCAGTAAAGGGGGAGGAAAATAACCAAAAAAGTAAAAACTAGCCAAACTAAAACATAATAAATAAATAAACATGATTGGAAGAACAAATCATATTTCAATTGTAACCTTAAATGTTAATGGATTATATTCACCAATCAAGAGAATGGGCTAGTAACCTGGATCAAAAAAAATAAATCCAACAATATGCTGCCTTAAGGAGACTCATATGATAGGAAAAGACATACACAGGGTGAAGGTAAAAGGTTGGGAAAAATCATACCACTCACATGGCCCTCAGAAGCAAGAAGGAGTGGCCATACTCATGTGGAATAAAATCAACTTCAAACCTAAGTTAATCAAAAGGGATAAAGAAGGACACTATATTCTGTTAAAAGAAACCATCCACCAACAAGACATAACAATTATGAATTTGTATGCACCAAGCAATGGAGCTGCAATGTTCATAAAACAAACTCTCCTCAAGTTCAATAGCCAAATAGACTACAACACAATAATTATGGGTGACTTTAAGACACCACTCTCGGCATTAGACAGATTCTCTAGACAAGAACTGAATAAAGAAACTATCAAACTCAACAGCACAATTTGTAACCTAGACTTGAACGACATATATAAAATATATCAGCCATCATCAAGTGGATACACGTTCTTATCAGTTTCACATGGATCCTACTCAAAGATAGACCATATATTATGCCATAGGGCAATTCTTAGTAAATATAAAAGCATGGAGATTATACCATGCACTATATCTGATAATAATGGAATGAAACTGGAAATCAATGATGAAAGAAGGAAGGAAAAATCCTACATCACATGGAAAATGAACAACATGCTACTGAATGATCACTGGGTTACAGAAGACATAATGGAGGAGATAAAAAAAATTCTTAGAGACAAATGACAATACAGACACAACATACCAGAATCGATGGGACACAATGAAAGCAGTTTAAGAGGGAAGTTCATTTCTTGGAGTTCTTTCCTCAAAAAAAGAAAAAAATCAACAAATAAATGAACTCACACTACACCTCAAAAACCTAGAAAAGGAAGAGCAAAACAACAGCAAATGTAGTAGAAGACAAGAAATAATTAAATTTAGAGCAGAAATCAACAAAATTGAAACAAAAAAAAATTAAAAAATTTGATAAAACTAAAAGTTGGTTCTTTGAAAAAATAAATAAGATTGACAGGCCCACAGCCATGCTAATGAAGAGAAGAAGAGAGAGAACTCAAATTACTAACATACGGGATGAAACAGGCAATATCACAACAGACACTACAGAAATACAGAAGATAATTAGAAAGTATTTTGAAACACTATATTCCAATAAAATAGAAGATAGTGAAGATATCGATGAATTTTTTAAGTCATAAGATCTGCCCAGATTGAGTCAGGAAGACACACGCAATTTAAACAGACCAATAACAAAGGAAGAAATGAAAGAAGCCATCAAAAACTACCAACCAAAAGAAGCCATGGACCGGATGGGTATACAGCGGAGTTCTACAAAACCTTTAAAGAAGAATTAATACCAATATTTTTCAAGCTATTTCAAGAAAAACAAAAAGAAGGAGCTTTTCCAAATTTATTCTATGAGGATAAATCACCCTGATCCCGAAACCAGACAAAGACACTTCAAAGAAAGAAAACTACAGACCAATATCTCTAATGAACTTCGATGCAAAACTTGTCAATAAAATCCTGGCGAATCGAATACAAAAGCATATCAAAAAAATTTTGCACCATGATCAAGTAAGATTCATCCGTGGGATGCAAGGCTTGTTCAATATACGGAAATCAATAAATGCCATTCACCACATCAATAGACATAAAGACAAGAACCATATGATCATCTCAATAGATGCAGAAAAAACATTTGACAAAGTTCAGCATCACTTTATGTTCAAAACACTAGAAAAACTAGGGATAACAGGAACTTACCTCAACATTGTAAAAGCTATATATGCTAAACCTCAGGCTAGCATCATCCTGAATGTGGAAAAACTGAAGGCATTCCCTCTAAAATCTGGAACAAAACAGGGATGCCCTCTATCACCACTTCTATTCAATTTAGTTCTTGAAATACTAGCCAGAACAATTAGACAGACAAAAAAAATTAAAGGCATAAAAATAGGAAAAGAAGTATTTAAATTATCGCTATTTGCAGATGTCATGAAAATATATTTAACAGACCCCAAAGGGTCTACAATGAAACGGCTAGAGTTAATAAATGAATTCAGCAAAGTGGCAGAATATAAAATTAACACGCATAAATGAAAGGCATTCCTGTATGTCAGCAACACAACTTCTGAAATGGAAATGAGGAAAACCACTCCATTCACAATATCCTCAAATAAAATAAGATACTTGGGAATCAACCTAACAAAAGACGTGAAAGTTTTATATACTGAAAACTACAGAACCCTAAAGAGAGAGAGAGAAGAAGATCTTAGAAGATGGAAAAACAAAAGACCCAGAATAGCAAAAGCAACTCTAAACAGAAAATATGAATCTGGAGGTATAGTGATACCAGAGTTCAAACTGTACTAAAAGCAATAGTAACAAAAACAGCGTGGTACTGGTAACAAAATAGCCAGGTGGAACAATGGTACAGAATAGAGGACACAGAAACCAATCCTCAAAATTACAACTTTCTTATATTTGAAAAAGGGGCTAAAAGCATGCAATGGAAGTAGGATAGCATCTTCAAACAATGGGGTAGGGAAAATTGGGGAAAGGTGGGGCAAGGGAGAGAAGTGAACAACAGCAGATGAGGTAGAGAAAGAAGATGGGAGGGGATGGGAGGGGGTATAGTAGGGGATAGTAGGGGATAGGAAATGTAGCAGAATACAACAGTCACTAATATGACATCATGTAAAAATGTGAATGTGTAACCGATGTGATTCTGCAACTCGTATTTGGGGAAAATTGGGAGTTCATAACCCAATTGAGTCAAATGTATGAAAGATGATATAGGATGAGCTTTGTAATGTTTTGAACAACCAATAAAAAATAAATAAATAAAGGTTTAAAGTTGAGTGGGAAGAAATCAGCTAAAAAAGAGTTGAGATGCATTCATTTTGCTAAGCAGAAACTTTGTTTTGTGTACTTGTAACTATCACAAATTTATTTTACCAGAAAACTGGCTTTTAAAAATGCACATAATTGAGATTAAAGGATAATCCACTTACCTTCAAGAAAAACTCATAGCATTTCCTATATTTTTCATATTTTATTTTTTTGTGAATCTTTTGTCATGGACCAGGTCTAGACTTAGGCTATTCTTCCAGAATACTACCTCATCTGACAAGTTGGTACAATGTGTTGGATTGTTCTTTTCATCTTTTATTTAATAGTTTCTAGATGATAATGTGTATTTTTCCATATGTTTGTTTGGACATACATACCCAACTATATCTTTGCATTTTCTGTTTTACTGGGGAAGAGACTCATCAAAAGCTCTTTATTATATGTATCAACAATCAAACATTTAGAGCATGCAATTATACATAATTTTGCATGAAAATATTTTTGTACCATTTTTATAAAGATTTAGAATTATTAATACTGTCCCTACTGTAATTAGTAACTCCTTACAAAAAGAATTAATCAATTGACTTTATATCAATTATGAATATGAAAATTACTAAAATAAGTATTTGGCAATTAATATGCAATTGATAGAAAGTGAAATCACAAGAAAGCCATTTAAAATGTCAGTGCATATGGTCCTTAAATAATAGGTTGTTCAAAAAAAAATTCTCTAATTCAAAAGAGTTAATATGCCATATTACAGCTAAATGTGATATAAAAACCTTAAATTATCAGTATTGATAAATAAGAATGATACCTGTTTACTTAAATATGTTTATTTGATTTTCACTGTAAGATGTTAATTCTGGAAGACTTGAGAATTAAGAAAGACTTGGTCTATATTATTTCTAACAGGCTAATCAAAGTACTTTTAAATATATATGTATATATATATATATATATATATATATATATATATATATATATATATGTAACACATATGCATGAATATAGATACATATGCATAATAAATGTATTGTAATATATTTATCAGGTGGTTATAATTTTTAAATTTTCTCAAGAAAAGAATGACTATAAAAAACAGTTTTAAATGTAAATTTCATAGCATAGTATTGTTTGTAATGCTATGAGAGAAAAATACTTATGGAGGGAAAATGAAAAAGGAAGAGAGAGAAGGGGGAAAATGAGGAAGAAAGTGAGTAAAGAAGAGGGAGAGGAGTGTTTGATGAAAAGATAAAAGTGGAGGGGCTGGGTTTGTGACTCAGTGTTAACATGCTTGTCTAGCATGTGTGAGGCAGTGGGTTATATTCTCAGCACCACATACGAATAAATAAAATGAAGGTCTATCAACAACTGAAAAAATAAAAAAAGGAGAAATATTACCAAAATTCCAAGATTTTATGAATGTTAAATACAAAAAAATTATGTTGCATAGCCTTATGTAAATTCTAGACTCCCCAAAATAATCATTAAATGCTAGATTATTAGTGTTATAACTAAAAATCCATTGCTCTTTCTTCTACATTCTGTGGCATGCTAGTGCTAAAATAAATTGTATTATAACACCAAAATAAAATTCTAATATTTATACAGTAACTGACCCAGTTTAACATCAATGCAAGAAGATTCCTATGTGATATAATGTGTATTTTGACGTTCATTTTTATTCAACACTGGTACATTACTATTTCTCCAGTTAATGCACATCATAGGATGTATATTTCATCCACAATTTAGCAAATATATACACATTTGTTTTGCTTTCAATCACTTTTGCTTCAGAACACATGTATTCCTCCATGTTTCTTGACTTCTCTTTTTGTGACACTTCTTTCCAAACACATTATTTTCGATTTCCATTATCACTTTTGAAGCAAAACTGACACACCCGTCATGATAAAACATAACACTAATATTACCATTAGATGTAAAACTGGTTTAAATGAATGATTGTACATCAATATAAGATTTCTTGTATACTTTCAGATATCAATTCAATCCATTATTCAAAGTGAAACCAGTTATATCATTTATTCACAGTATGGTCTATTCATGCATTGTCTATATATTGATAGACACATGGTACACCTCTGTGTACTCCCAACAATAATTTCTATATCTTCAAAATATTGCTCCCAGAAATGGTGGAAAAAATATGCATGTCAACTGATCTACATATACATTTTATCACAGTAATATTCTGGACACAAAATGCAAAGGTCACACTTATGACTGTCCCAAAGCCTAAATGGAAAGTGAACATGGATTACTAAAAACATCCATGTCCAGGTTGCCTAATGCTCTCAAATGTCAATCCTATTGGTGATTACATATGTGTTTCTTCCTAAGACTACATTTTCAATCTCACCCTGTTGAAACTGTCTAAACCTCTCACTCATTTTATAATTTGCCTGATATCCTACTCTCTATTCACATCTGCTTTCCTACTTTTTTCCCCAGTTCATCATTGTGACTGACTCTTCACATGTGCTGACATTTATATTCAATCTCTACCAGAAACCCTATTGCTAAAGAACTTTTGGTCCATATTCTATACTCAATCTTCTTCGTAATCCTACCGACTATATTCCTAATCCTAGCAAAAATCCCTTTTTTAACTGGATGCTCTCTTCTACATTCAATCATCGAAGGTACAAGGATCTATGCCATTGCATATCAATTTATCTGAGACATATGTGCAGAACATAATTCAAAGCTAAGTATCCCACTCAAAGGCCAAATTCCCTTCTAGGATTCAAATCTTACCTAGATTTATATTTCAATACTTATATTTCACCTATATTTTCATGTAAATATCGCAGGTTTCCAATAACATTGTTCATCAAGCAGAATGATTCCTAACCCATATTGAACATGTTATTAATCCTAACCATACACTGTTCCTCAATCTAACTTTACAGAAGAGCAGAGACAGAGTTGGTATTACAATACAGGAATGTATGGATCTTCCACCTGCTGAGAACCTCAAAGATCCATGTAGAAATAATCCCTGGAGAATGTGTAGGATGCTATGAACGACCTGAGAGGGCAAAAGTCATCTTCCATGGCAAAAAAACATGGTCAGGATAAAGGGTTGTGTCTTAATCAGAATCTCTCTTCTTAATGTAGAGAAGATGGACCAAACCAAGCCTCTGTGGAGAGCTGTTCCCCAGTACCTATGGTTGATATACCATTCTAACTTATGAAAATGTCAGAGGAAGTAGGTGCAGCCTCCATCTCATGGGACCCTTGGAAGCATCTGTTAGGACAAAGTGGTTGCCAAGGCTGTGACCTCATTCAGTTCCTGAAGGAAGTGACCTACCTCACTTTCTTGGTGATGGAATCTCTGAACTTGGGATCCAGGAAACCAGGCACACAGAGCCAGTCCCAGTACCAGTCCCAGTGGTCTCACTTGTTTGGATTTACCAAGGACAGAGTCAGTCTTTCTTGGTACCTACTGATGTGAGGATGGCCAAATGCCAGAAAAGCTCTGAAGAGGGGCCCTTCCTGAGAAAGCAGAAAGTGGCTCACCAATGGATCCTCACAACTTCACAGAGTTGGCCAAAGAAAACAGATCTGAGACAAGACAGGCCATTTTGGGGTAACATAGTATGGCCCACCATTCAGAGGACACACTGTATAGTCACAGACCTACTTGGGGAAAGGAGGTGCCTTTGTGGGTGTGGGTGTGAGTTTTTGGTTCTGTCTCATTTTCTGAGAATAGGTGGAAAAGGCGGTTTTTTTTTGGTTTGGTGTGGACTCTTTATAGTAGGTCGTTTGACAAGGTGAGTGTTTCTTTATCTATGTATTCCACTGTGTCCATGGTTGAAGACATTAGAAAAGAGAATGCATCAAGGATGTGTCCTGTCTATTAGGAAGCTTCCCAGCATTCATCCTGCCCGATTTATTAATGGACTGTGGCTTGTCTTATAGATGTGTAACACCTACTAAATTCCTAAGTTCAGGTTTTCTTCCTAAATTCTGGCCACTCTCCAAAATAGTCTTATGGATTTGTGTCCAAGATATGTACCCCTCCAAGCTCTGTGACATGGCCATGTACTGGATAGCTGAAGGAAATGGGAGCATCTCAGAAAACACAGATATCAGTGTGACCAGTAATGTCTCAGTGGAAAAACCCTTCTTTTGGCCTTTTGCTTACCTATTGATCTGTTGACCTGAATGTCAGGAGGTCTTTGCCTCAGTCCACCCATTTTGGAAGACTGATGAAAACTGTTTTCAAATGGAAATGCATGCGCATCACCTGTCGCTCTTTGTTTAATTGCTTAGGATAAGGATGTGTCTGATTCAGCCTCTTGGACCTGTGTGATGCTGTGGCTTAGATTCTCAGCACCTCATGGATCTAAAGAAAGATTCCATGTGTGTATCCAAAACAAAAATGGTAAAAAAACACGCTGACTTTAGGAAAATAAGTGGCAAGGGAGCTCTTTTGAACACTGTCTTGGGCTGCGCCCCTCATGGAAAACTCCAGCAAGAGGTTATGATTAGTGTCTATATGGAAGAGGATGAGGGCCTTGTGGGAGTGTTTTGGTTTTAATTGTGTTTATTTGTGTGGTGGTTGGAAGTGATGACTGGGTCCACCTGGGCTTGAACTCTGGTGTGATACCCTTAGAGACTGAGGTCTAGAACTGACGTCAGAGAAGTATTGCCATGAATTGTGTTGGGGTTTTAGGAGGCCATGCATGAGAGTCGCTCTTGGAAACTGAGATCGTGGACCAGGGTAGCTTTCCACAGAACACTGGGAATCTCAGCCAGGATATCACATGATTTCATTCTGAAAGACTTGGCAGCAATAGTTGAGAGTCAAAACTCACATGGACCTCATATTGTAGACCTCAATGGGCCTGGCTTCATGTGACTTTTTGGTCACTCTTTGGGAAGACTTTCCTCTGAGAGTTCTCCAGAACTTTCATTGAAATAAACTTCCTCAACATTTAATGGTTCCTGAATAAATTTAAACCCACAGTGCCTCCAACTTCATCCTTTAAAAATGGCTAGATAAGTACCATGACATTTTTTAAATTCCCATGACCAGATGGCACTGGAGTAACTTTGGATCTTATGCTCTTGATCATGAGTGTACAAGACAGTGCCTTGATTGACTTGGTTTCATGAGAATGGTGTAGAACAGAGATGCCAGTAATTTGGAGACTGCTGAGTTGGGGCCTAGAGCAGTGATGTGCAGGTGTGTGATAAAACATCTGTGTTGGGGCCATGTGGATCTGCCATTGGCTTCCAAATGGCTTGTGACTGACATGCTGCAGCCAGCAGACCCTTATATGTAAAGGCATCTTGTTATATGGAGATTTTTCAGGGCAATGTTCAGAATCAAGTTGCTATGGTCAAGGGGGCAAGCATGTGCGATAGAAGTCTGGTTGGTGCATTTATATGCAGACCCTGACACACCACATGTGACAGAAATCCCTCCAGCACTGTGCCCCAGTTGAAATCCTTGTATTTCAAGAAGCAAATACCAAACTCCAAGTGCAGCAGCAAGAAACACCACGAAAACTGGAGAATTACCAACTGGGTTCACAGTCCAAACAGGGAGACACTTAGCCCCAAGTTGCCACAGTTTACCTACAAAGAGAGAATTCAGAACTGCTGCCACATGTTCATTAGGAAAATAAGAAACAACATCCTCCAGGTCACATAGATGAAGACCCAGCTTTGATGGTCTCACTACAAAGAAAGCTAAAGCTTCTGACAACAACGTATATTTCAAGTGCCCAACCTCAGAGGCAGTTTCTCAAGAAGTCTTTAGGCAAGCAGAGCTCCATGTTTCTGGAGTGTTTACCCTTTCCCTTACTTTTGGAAACTCCTCTACCACCTTCAAGGTTGTGAACTCCTGAGCATTTTCCATTCCAGATATGTATTAACAGATTTTCTAATTCTTCTCCTCTAATTGTGTCTTACTTGGGGTGAAGGTAATGTCAAGGCATTTTTCTGGATGAGAGTGGAAAGATTTTTGTTTAGCATATGTTTGCATACACATTGGATTCATTTTCCTATTTTCCATTTGAAATACTGAATCCCTGACACTAACCCATACTGTACTAGAATCTGACTACTAATCCTAATATGATGGAGAAAAAGAATCCTAACAGAAAAGAAATAGAAGCTGTTCAGAGAAGGCATGGTATATATTTGGACTTGCCTTTTGCAAGTAGGTGTTATAATTCTAGTCAATTTTTAATTGAAATAGTCCTCCATGTGTTTTTAAAGTTAACAAATATGTGAATTCCTGTCTCCCTTTCACTGTAGACTATTCAGCACATCTATTTTATATGCACATAAAGAATCCTACCTTTTATCACGTGTATATTTTTGTGCGGTAGCTGATTTGGCAGATACAAATTTTGAGAAGAGATCACTCCTCCTAGATGCTGTTGGAACTGAAAATTGAACCTATGGGTGAGCTTCCTAGGAGAACAACATTATACATAAATCCCTGTTAAGTAAATTGAATATTTTTAGATCTGTGAATGATGTATATTTCATGGTGAATTTGGATTGGCATATATGTTGCTACATTTTAAAATTTGTGTGTGTGTGTGTGTGTGTATACACACATACACACTCTCCAGATTTTTCAAAATATGAAATATATGTGTCTTATTTACACTCCCTAAATTCATTCATGTTCAAGTATGTGGATTTATAATCAACTTTTCACAAGATTATTTTCAGAAATATTCATCCACCTGAAATTCATATTTGTTTTCTATTACTGAAAACTAACTTCAGTGAATGGTGCATACGTATCCTGTTGATAGTCACAGCCGAAGGGGCCACAGCAAACTTCCAGGTGCCAGCAAACTTTCAGCTGCAGGCTGATGATTGGCTCACAGCGGCCTTAGCAACTTCTAGCTCATTGTCTCCTCTGTGGTGATGCTCATTGGAGATGCTCATTGAGATGTTTCCCCGCCTTTCAGACTTCCAGCTTATGATTGGCTCACAGCAGCCCCAGCAACATCTAGCTGATTGGCTCCTCTGCGGTGATGCTTATTGGGCTGTTTCCCTGCCCATTCAGACCATGGAGCTGCTCATTGGGGGACTTTTTTGGCTCTGCCCACGTGACCCAGCCAATCTGCCTCAAGAGCAGGAGGATTGTGAGAAGTGGATAGAGGCTTTTGTGGGAGGGAGAGGCTTTTGGGAAGCTGGTGTTGGGAGTTGGGGTTCTGAGGATTTTTCCTGAGAGGCTGTTTTGCTTGGCGTGTGTGGTTCTAAAAATAAAGTTAGTTTCTTTTGACAAGTGGATTCTGATTGTGCCCAGCCAGACAGCGGCATTTGGTGGCTCATATGGGGAGCGACTGAGGGTAACTGATAAGGTAAACTGCTCGCTCTTGAGGGCAGGGCGAGAGGATGGGTAGCCATTTTATGATTCCTATTTTGTTTTAAGTTGCCTGTCCCTGGAGATGAGTGAGATGGAAGAAAAACTGCTCACATCTGAGGAAAAACTATTTGTGTCTGAGGAACAGATAGGGAGAAAGGCTATAATAATTTTTTGTTGTTCCATTTTTATTTCGTTCTATCTCTTTTTTTGTTTGGTGTTATCTTGTTGGTTTGTATTATAGTAGAAATATGGGATCAAAAATTAGTAAAAAACAAACCAAAAAAGTGTTAAGTAAATTGTTAGAGGAAGGAGGCATCCCAGTAAAATCAAGAGCAGTCATGGCAATTGTTGATACAATACAAAAATGTAGACCATGGCTTTTTAAGGAGGAGTTGTTAAATATATCACAATGGAACCATCATGGTGCAGATTTAAAAAGAATAGAAAAGAAAAGCCCAGGGATTCTGCCAGTTGGCACATTGCCATTGTGGACATTCATATCTTGTTTGCTTAGTTCAAAGCCTTCAGTTCAGTCAATGGTAGAGGAAGAAGAAGACATATTGATTCAAGTAAAACAGAAGGTGTCTCAAGTTAGTCAGACAGAAGAAAAAATTCAAGTAAAAGAGAAGGTCTCTCGAGCTTGTCAGATAGAGGAAACTATTCAAGTAAAAGAGAACGTCTCTCGAACTAGTCAGACAGAGGAAAAAATTCAAGTAAAAGAGAAGGCCTCTAAAGCTAGTTAGACAGAGAAAGAAAGTGTAAAACAGTAAAAAACATCAGGGGAAATTTACAACAGGAGACTGCTACTAACACCTTTCTATCACCAGATGACATAAGTGTCCAACTAACAAGGCCACTTTCTTATGCTGGGAGGCCCCCAACTCCCGCAGTTGATAGTTAGGATCCTGAGACAAGATCTCAAATATTAACATGCCCTGTATTTGAGGGAGGAGGGCAGCGTGTTTACCATGCTTTAAATTTCAAAACAGTGAAGCAGCTAAAAGAGGCTGTAACAACCTATCGTCCTCAAGCACCCTTCAATGTAATCATGGTCGAATCCATTAACAACTTGAACATGAAGCCAGTGGATTGGGCTAATATGTGTAATGTTGTGCTAAATGGAGGACAATGCATGTTATGGAAGGTTGCCAATGAGGAATGTTGAAAGGAGACAGCTAGGCGAAATGCAGGAGCTGGTTATCCTCAGAGAAATCTAGATATGTTGTTAGGAAAGGGACCTTATGAAGATCAGCCGCAGCAAATTGCATATGATCATGGTGTATGTGCAGAAATTGGTGTAGATGCAATTAAGGCATGGAAGACTTTACAAGAACATGGAGGTTTACAAGGTCAATTATCTAAGGTAATACAAGGAGCTAATGAACCTTATGCTGAATTTGTAGATAGGCTTATTCAAAGAGCTACCAGAGTTTTTGGGAATACAGAACAAGCAATGCCATTACTAAAACAACTGGCTTATGAGCAAGCGAATCGTTGTTGCAGAGATATCATTAGACCATGGAAAAATGAAGATTTAAACACATTGATTTAATTATGTAGAGACATTAATGAACAAGAGCAAGTCATGGCAGCTGCAGTAAAACAGGCTTTAGTTGCCAGATACATTAATGAACAAGGGCAAATTGTGGCAGCTACAGTAAAACAGGCTTTAGATGCCAGACCAAGAACATGCTACCAATGTGAAGAAACAGGACATTTTAAAAGGAATTGGCCCATAGAAGGAGGGTTTAACAATATTAGGTATCAAAGGAGTAGAATACCAGGTATTTAGCCACAATGCCATAGAGGGAGACATTGGGCTAATGAGTGCTGTTCTCAAACCACCATAGAGGGTACTCAATTATCAAAAAATGAACAAGGACCAGGTGTTTATCCACGATATCATGGAGAAAGGCATTGGGCTCAATTGCCAAATAAATGGACAGGGGGTTCCAATGCTCCGGGGCCCCAAACCACAAATATACAGAGCACTGGAGGAACCCAGCAACCCCAACAGGGTAGTGCCCAGGACACATTTTCTATCAGATCCCTCATCAGACAAACCAGAGGGAGCACAGTGTTGGACATCTGTGCCTCTGCCAGATCAGTACTAACTCCAGAGATGGGAGTTCAAATCATTCCCACAGGGGTAAAAGGACCTCTTCCCAAAGGAACCATGGGCTTATTATTGGGATGCAGCTCTTCTACTCTAAAAGAACTTATGATAAGTCCTGGGGTGATTGATCCCGATTATGAAGGTGAAATAAAAATTATAGCCAGTTCTCCAAAGGACATATCAGTAATTTCACAAGGAGATAGAATAGCACAGTTACTAATAATACCCAGCCTATATGATAAATTTTCCAGTCGTACTGTAGAAAGATGTTCCAAGGGATTAGGCTCCACAGGTGTAGATTTGGCTATGCTTTCTTTAAATTTAGATTCTCGCCCCATGCTAAAACTAAATATTCAAGGGCATGAATTGAATGGGCTACTGGATACAGGTGCAGACATTAGCATCATCTCTCGTCAAGAATGGCAAAAACATTGGCCATTACAACAAGCCACTCAAACGCTTCGAGGCCTATAAGTGGCGACTAATCCCCATAGAAGTAAAATGGTATTAGATAGGAATGATCCTAAAGGATGTGAAGGAACTATACAGCCATATGAATTGGATCATCCTCCCATAAATTTATGGGGACGAGATGTCCTAGATCAATTAGGTTTGACATTAACAAATAACATCAACCAAAATGCAGCCACTATTATGACTAGACAAGGTTTTAGGAAAGAAAAAAGATTAGAAAAACAAGAATAAGTCATAGCAGGACCAATACAAATACATCAAGGAACAGAGAGACATGGGTTGGATTTTCAGAAAGGGCCACTGAGACAATAAAAATTACCTGAAAATCAGAAAGACAGTATGGGTTCCTCAGTGGCCCCTGACTGAAGAAAAGATACAAGCAGTCCATGACCTGGTAAAACAACAATTAGCAGAAGGACATATACAACCGACTGTATATCCCCAAAATACTCCCATTTATGTCATCAAAAAGAAATCTGGTAAATGGAGACTATTGCAAGATTTTAGAGCCATTAATAATGAGATGGTTATTATGGGACCTGCTCAATCAGGGATTCCTCAATTGTCTGCTTTGCCAATAACCTGGTATGTTTTAGTTATAGATATTAAATATTGTTTTTTTTTTCAATTATAATTCATCCTAAGGATAGTCCAGGTTTTGCTTTCACTATCCCTGCACTGAATCATGAAGGTCCTGATCAGAGATATGAATGAAAAGTACTCCCTAAAGGGATGGCTAACAGCCCAACTATGTGTCATATTTATGTTAACAAAGTAATCCAGCCACTTAGAAATCAAAATTCTGAACACAAATATTTCACTATATGGATGATGTATTATTAGCACACAAAGCTAAAAACACATTGCTAGAAAGTTACGCCACACTTACAAACTTATTAAAAATTATAATGTAGAGATAGCAATAGATAAAGTACAATTAAATTTTCCAATTAATTATTTAGGAGTTCTGTTATCCTCAACCATGGTCAGTCCACCAAAAATTCAAATACGAGTAGATCAACTCAAATCACATAACGACTTTCAAAAGTTATTAGGAGACATTAATTGGATAAGGCCTTATCTAGGTATACCAACAGGAGAGTTGGGACCTTTATTTGATATCCTAAAAGGTCTATCAGATAAAAATTCACCCTGCATGTTAACACCTGAAGCAAGAAAGGCAATAAAAATCAATGAAACATATATGGAAAATATGCATTTGGATAGAATTGATATAAGTTTGCCTTTATTATTTATTGTACTACCAACAAAAAATATTCCTACAGGAGTATTTTGGCAAGAAGGTCCATTATTATGGATACATTTATCTTATTCTCCTTACACTATTCTTACTAGGTGTCCTGAGGCTTTAGGATAATTAATACTCAAAGGAATTAAAGCAGCAAAGGGAGTGTTTGGAATTTCTTCCAATAAAATTTTTACTCCATATACTCTGAATCAAATTGATGAGTTAGCTAATGAGTTAAATACTTGGGCAATAATCATGGTCCAATCTAATGTTTCATTTGATAACCACTTACCATCTAACCCTTTATTTTCTTTTTGGTCATCGCATCCTGTAATTTTTCCAAAATTGAGAAGAAAAACACTTATCATGAATGATTCAAATATATTCACTGATGTATCAAATAATGGTACAGCAGCAATAGTTATACCTGATAAAACTTATAAATTTTTAGTACCCAAACAATCAGCTCAAAAGGTAGAGCTTAATGCAGTATTACAAGCTTTTGAGATATTTAAATATTCTGTATTTAATTTATTTTCCGATAGTCAGTATATAGTTAATGCTATAGTACCCTTAAAGTTGCTGGTAAGATTTCTCCTTTCTCTACTGTTTTCTCTTTATTTTCCAATATGAAAAGTCTAATCTGGGACAGAAAAGATCTATTCTTTATAAGACATATCAGGGCACATCCAAAAAGAAGATGATTTGACTCTAGGCCTTATCAGCTGATATCCAAAATTCCAGTTTGACTATCCTTACATCTGAGATAGAACCAGGATGCTTTTTTCATTATCTATTTTATTATTGCCCTTTCCCACATTCTATTTTGTTTTTTGAGCTCATACAGACCTAGTTTAATGTTTTGCTGATCAGTTCTATTTTTTGACAAAAGAGTTTTTGAACATTGCAATGGAGATTTCACGTGTAAAAAGTTATAAGGCCTTTACTATTAGGTTATGTGTTGTATGTATTATATTATGTGTGCACACTTGTGTTTTGTGTTATATGTTTGAATGTTCGTATGTCCATATATGATATATGATGAGCGCTCATAAAAAAAATGGATCCAAATATTTTTTTATTCACATTATTTAAATGGTTTAATTTAAATTGGGTAAAGAGCTGTTGAGGTTTGTTTTAAAATTTGAAAAAAAGGAGGTTAACAGATCTGTTTCCTTTCTTTCACCTTTCCTTTTCATTATATTTAATAATTATCTTCAAGACAATGTAAATAGTTAAGAAAATTGTTTTCTTTCAGTGCCTTCTGGAATGTTACATAATTTTTCTTTAGCCATTATTGCCAAAATTCCTATCTTCATCCCAGTGCTGGTGAAATCAAAGATAAAACCAATCTACAGCTTCTGCAATAGCCATCACTGAAATGCTTGCAGAACTTGCCTAGACACATTGAGAACTCTCCTGTATGCATTGTAAACTACCTGTTTGTGCAGCGACTTGTGGTAGTGTTCGGGTATATTTGCTGATGATGTCATCGGTGGTACAATTTTTCCAAAAGGAGCTGTCAATTGGCTTGGTGTATCTTCCTCTCTTCTGTGTGTCATTATCGTCCAGCTAATGTTTGGGGGCCATTAGAGGTGAGGCAAAGAACCTCACCACCCCCGGTGGTACAAAGACCTCTCCACAGGTGTTGCTGTAAACTGGACCGGTAGTCAGTGATGGGTAAGATCCAATTGCAATGGTACCAACTTAACGGGTAAGGACCATATGTACTATTGGACAACCTAAGGCAGGCACTGTCCCTAAGCCACATGTGTGTTGTTTAAACAGAGAGGGGGAGATGTTGAGAGCCACATCCGAAGGGGCCCCAGCAAAATTCCAGAAGCCAGCAAACTTCCAGCTGCTGGCTGATGATTGGCTCACAGCAACATCTAGCTGATTGGCTCCTCTGCGGTGATGCTCATTGGGCTGTTTCCCTGCCCTTTCAGACCACGGAGTTGCTCATTAGGGGACTTATTTGGCTTTGCCCACATGACCTAGCCAATCGGCCTCAAGAGCAGGAGGATTGTGGGAGGTGGAGAGAGGCTTGTGTGGGAGGAAGAGGCTTTTGGGAAGCCAGTGGTGGCAGTTGGGGCTCTGAGGGTTTTTCCTGAGAGGCTGTTTTGTTTGGCGTGTGTGGTTTTAAAAATAAAGTTAGTTTCTTTTGACAAGTGGCTCCTGATTGTGCCCAGCAAGACTGCGGCATTATCCTAATATTTCTACAGTAACTGCCCCAGTTTAACAGCAATGCAAGTAGACTCTTATGGGACATGATTTGTATTTTGATGTTCATTTTTATTCAACACTGGTACATTACTATTTCTTCAGTTTATGCACATCAGAGGGTATATATTTCTTGCACAAGTTGGCAAATTTATAGGCATTTGTTTCACTTTCAATCACTTCCTGCTTCAGAACACATGCATTACTCCAGGTTTCTTAACTGGTCTATTCGTGAGACTTCTTTCCAAACATATTATTTCCGATTTTCTTTATAATTGTTTAAGCAAAACTCACACACCCTTCATGATAAACCATAACTATCATTTCACAATTAGATGTATAACTGTTTGGAATGAATGATTGTATATCAATATAAGATTTCTTATATATTTTCTGATATCAATTCAATTCATGATTTAAAGTGGAACCAGTTATATTATTTATTCACAGTATGGTCTATTCATGCATTATCTATATTCATAGACACAGGGTACACCTCTTTGTACCCCCAATACTAATTTATACGTTTTCAAAATATTGCTCCCAGTAATAGAGGAAGAAATACTCATGTCACCTGATCTAAATATGCATGTTATCACAGTAATATTCTGGACGCAAAATGCAAAATTCACACGTGTGATTGTACCAAAGCCTAAATGGACACTGAACATGGATTACTAAAAACATCCATGTCCAGCTTGCATAACGCTCTCAAATGTCAATCCTATCGGTGACTACATATTTGTTTCTTCCTAATATATTCAACCTCAAAACTGTTGAAAATGTCTAATACTATCACTCACCCTGTACTTTGCCTGTTTTCCTAATGTCTCTATTGATATCGGCTTTCCTACATATTTTCCCCAGTTCATCATTGTGACTGACCCTTCACATGTGCTGACATTGATATTCACTCTCTAACCAAAACCCAATTGCTAAAGAACTTTTGGTACAAATACTAAATTCACCCTTGTTCCAAAATCTACTGACTATCTTCCTGATCCTATTGATTATCTCTGTTTGAGTGGATGTTCTCCTCTACATTCAATCATCCAAGGTACAAGTCCTATGGCATTGTATATCGACTTATCTGAGACATGTGTGCAGAACGTAATTTAAAGCTATGTATCGCAATCAATTGCCCAATGCACTTCTGAGCTTCAAATCTCACCTAGATTTCTGTTTACATACTTATATTTCACCTCTGTATTCCTATAAATATTGCAGGTTCCCAATACCATTATTCATCCCACAGAATGATTCCTAAACCAAATCGATCCTGTTATTATCCCTAACCATACACTCTTGCCTCAATCTAACATTACAAAAGAGCAGGGACAGAGTTCATCTTACAATACAGGAATGTAGGGGATCTTACACCTGCTGAGAACCTCAAATTTCTATGCAGAAATGATCCCTGGAGAAGATGTAGGCAGCTATGAAGGACCTGAGAGAGCAAAAGCCATCTTCCATGGCAAACACCTTGTGATAACGAAGGGATGTGTATGAATCAGCCTCTCTTTTCTTAATGTAGAGAAGATGGACCAAACCAGACCTGCGTGGAGAGGTGTTCCCGGGAGGCCATTGTTGATATACCATTCAAACTTGTCAAAGTGTCACAGGAAGTAGGGGCAGCCTCCATCTCATGAGACCCATGAAAGCAACTGTTAGGACAAAGTGGTTGCCAAGGCAGTGATCTCATTCAGTTCCTGAAGGAGGTGACCTACCTAACTTCATTGGTGATGTAACTCTCTGAAATTGGGATCCAAGAAGCCAGGCACCCAGAGCCAGTCCCAGTCCCAGTCCCAGTGGTCGAACTTGTTTGGATTTACCAAGGATAGAGTCAGTCTTTCTTGGTACCTAATGATATGAGGATGGCCAAATGCCAGTAGAGCTCAGAAAAGGGGCCTTTCCCTAGATAGCAGGTATTGGCTCAATGCTGCCTGCTGACAACTTCGTAGAGTGGGCCAAGAAGAACAGATCTGAGACAGGCCAGGCCATTTTGGGGCAACATGGTATGGCCCACCAGTCAGAGGACACTCCAGATAGTCACAGACCTACTTGGGGGAAGGAGGTGCTTTTGTGGATGTGGATGTGAGTTTGTGGTTTTGTCTCATGTTCTGAAAATAGGTAGGAATGGTGGTTTGTATGGTTTGGAGTTGACTGTTTCTAGGAAGTCGTTTGGCAAGGCGAGTGTTTCTATGTCTGTGTATCCACTGTGTTCGTGGTTGTAGTCTTTAGAAAAGAGAATGCATCAATGGAGGTTTCCTGTCTAGTTGGAAGCTTCCCAGCATTCCTCCTGCCCACTTTATAAATGGACTGTGGCTTGCCTTATGGATGGGCAACACCTACTATCTTCCTAAGGTCCTCTACACATCTTGATTTCTGGCCTCTCTCCAGAATAGGCTCATGGTTTTGTGGCCAAGATATGTACCACCTCCAAAATCTGTTACATGGCCATGTAATGGATAGCTGAAGGGAATGGGAACATCTCAGAAAACTCAGATATCAGTGTAACCAGTAAAGTCTCAGTTTAAAAACCTTGCTTTGGCCCATTTGCTTACCTATGGTTATGTTGCCCTGAATGTCAGGAAGGTATTTGCCTCAGGCCACCCCTTTCTGAAGCCTGAAGAAAACATTTTTCAAATGGAAATGAATGGGCATCACCTGTGGATCTTTGCTTAATTGCTTTGGAAAGAGATGTGTCTGAATCAGCCTCTTGGCCCTGTGTGAGGTTGGGGCTTTGATTCTCAGAAGGTGATAGATCTTAAGAAAGATCCCATGTGTGCTTGGGTGTTCTATTGCCTCCAACTCACATAAAGGATTTATACCCGACAATCAGTAGGATTAAATTGGAGAATCAGAACAGTATTAACGGCAGGCCTATTTGATCACTCCTGGTTCACAGGAAGGGTGTCTAGGTCACCCTGACTTTAGGCAAATGAGGGGCAAGGGAGTTTATTTTGGAAACTGTCTTGGGCTTCGCCCCTCATGGAAAATTCCATTCAGAGGTTACGATGAGTGTCTATATGGAAGATGATGAGGGCCATGTGGCAGTGTTTTGGTTTTAATTGTGGTCATTTTTGTGCTGGTTGGAAGAGATGACTGGGTACACCTGGACCTGAACTCTGGTGTGATTCCCCTTAGAGACTGAGTTCTGGAACTGACTTCAGGGAAGTATTGCCATTAATTTTGGTGGGATTTTAGGAGGCCACACATGAGAGTCGCCCTTGGAAACTGAGATCTAGTCTCAGGGTGTCTTTCCACAGTGCACTGGGAATCTCCACCAGGATATAAGACGATTTTATTCTGAAAGACTTGGCAACCATAGTAAAGAGTCAAAACACATATTGAACTCACATTGAGTAGACATCAATGGGTCAGGCTTCATGTGACATTTTGGCCACTCGTTGGGAAGCGTTGCCTTTTAGAGTTCTCCAGAGCTTTCATCCTCACCATTTAATGGTTCCTGAATGAATTGAAAAACCAGTGCATCCAACTTGATACTTGAAAAATGGCTAGATAAATACCATGAAATTTTTGAAATTCCCATGACCAGGTGGCACTGGAGAACCTTTGGATGTCCTGTTGCTGATCATGAGTGTACCAGACAGTGCCTTGAATCACTGGGTTTCATGAAAATGGTGTAGAACAGAGATGCCAGTAAGTTGGAATTTGCTGAGTAGTGGGCCTAGAACAGTGGTGAGCAGGTGTGTGATTAAACATCTGTGTTGGTGTCATGTGGATTGGCCATTGGCTTCCAAATGGCTTTTGACTGACATGGTGCAGCCAGCAGACCCTTGCATGTAAAGGCATCTTGTTATATGGAGAGGTTTCAGGGCAATGTTCAGAATCAAGTTGCTAGGGACAAGGGGGAAGTCTATGTTGGATATAAGACTGGTTGGTGCATTCTCCTGGCAGACCCTGACCCACCACACATGACAGAACTCCCTCCAGCACTGTGTCCCAGTTGAACTACTTGTATTTCGTGAAGCAAACACCAAACTCCCATTGCAGCAGCTAGAAAGACCATGAAAAATGGAGGATGACCACATGGCTTCAGAGTCCACACAGGAAGACACTTAGCCCCCATTGGCCACAGTTTACATACAAAGAGAGAATTCTGCACTACTGCCTCATGTTCATTAAAGAATAAGAAAACATGTGCTCCAGGTTACATAGATGCAGACCCAGCTTTGATGGTCTCACTGCAAAGGAAGCTAAAGCTCCTGACTACAACATATATATCCAGTGCCCAAACTCAGAGGCAGTTTCTCATAAGTCTTCCGGTCAGCAGAGCACCATGTTTGTGAAGTGTTTACCCTGTCCCTTACTTTTGGAAACTCTTCTACCACCCCCAAAGTTGTGAACTCCTGAGCATATTCCATTCCAGATAAGTATTTATAGATTTTCTAACTCTTCTCCTCTAATTGTGTCTAACTTGGGGCGAAGGTAATGTCAAGGCATTGTTCTTGATGAGAGTGGGATGATTATTTTAGCACATATTTGCATAAACATTGGATTGATTTTCCTAATTTTCATTCGAAATACTGAATCACTCCCACTAACCCATACCCTACTAGACTCTATATTCTGACTCCTAATCCTAATATAATGGAGAAAAATAACCCAAAATGAATAGACATACAAGCATTTCAGAGGAGGCATGGTGTATAATTGGACTTGCCTTTTGCATTATGTAGAATTGGAGTTATAAATCTAGTCAATTTTTTGTTGAAATAGTTCTCCATGTGTTTTTTTAACTTTTGTTGTTTGTTGTTCAAAACATTATATAGTTCTTGATATATCATATTTCACACTTTGATTCAAGTGAGTTATGAACTCCCATTTTTATCCAGTATATAGTTTGCAAAATCATATCAGTTACGCATCCATTGATTTACATATTGCCATACTAGTGTCTGTTGTATTTTGCTGCCTTTCCTATCCTCTACTATCCCCCCTCCCCTCCCCTCCCCTCCCATCTTCTCTCTCTACCCCCTATACTGTAATTTATTTTCCCCCTTGTATTTTTCCCTTTCCCCTCACTTCCTCTTGTCCGTAATTTTGTATAACCCTGAGGGTTTTCTTCCATTTCCATGTAATTTCCCTTCTCTCTCCCTTTCCCTCCTACCTCTCATCCCAGTTTAATGTTAATCTTCTTCTCATGCTCTTTATCCCTACTCTGTTCTTAGTTACTCTCCTTATATCAAAGAAGACATTTGGCATTTGATTTTTAGGGATTGGCTTCCTTCACTTAGCATAATCTGCTCTAATGCCATTCATTTCCCTGCAAATTCTATGATTTTGCCATTTTTTAATGCTGAGTTAAACTCCATTGTGGCCTCTGGCGTGCGCCCAGGTTTCCATTCCTGTCTTCCTGTTTGTTAATTTCTGGCCTATTTATTGTTGTGACCAGGACCTTAGTCAATGCCTTAGTCTGTCTTTTGCATCTCTCATCTTCCCTTTGCTCCCTTTCTTTCTCTTTGTTTCTCTCATATAGTATACTTTCTCGGCTTCTCTGACTAAATCTCCCAAAGTCATATCTTGTGATCCCTCTAAGAGTTGTAACTTTCTTTTAATATCCAGGGCAGCTTGCCCAATGAAGGCCATCATGACAGATGCCTTTTGATCCTCTGCCTGAGGATCAATAGGGGCTCGAGCCTTTGACTGAGGGGGAAACCTGTCCTCAGGGAAGACTTAAAAAAGCGGAGCTTGCGATTGCCTCAGCAGACACCACCGAAAGACAGATCCAGGAGGAGAGTGGGGATGACACATGGTGAGTGACCCACCATGGGACAAGCAGTTTCGTCACATGATTTGTTTTTGTCAGGCCTCAAGGAGGCCCTCAAGACATAGGGGGCACATGTTAAGAAAAAGGACTTAAAATTATTCTTTTCATACATAGGAGAATTGTGTCCATGGTTTCCCCCTGAAGGGTCCATTGATGGTAGAAAATGGCTTAGAGTAGGAGACTGTTTAAACCATTTTTTTTGTTGTTGTTGAAGAAAAAGTCCTAGAACAAAGGTATATTAGACCTTTTGTAGACATTAATATTTTATTAGATTTTTAAACACCTAGAACAATTTGTAAGTTTAAATTTAAAGACATTTATATTTATCTGTTTATCCAATTTAAATCGAACCATTTAAATCACGTGAATTAAAGATCTTTGGATCCACTTTGAAATAGTAAGCTTGCCTTAATTTGATTTTAATTGGAGTCAGTGGTCTTTTCTTGCATCCTGGTGTAATATTTTGTAGTTTCCCATCGAGATGACCCTGCCCCAATAGATCACAAGACCAGACTACTGGAAATTCTGAAGCTGGCCTTCCCTCCAGGGCTCCGGCATGAAGAGGCAATTTCCAAGGCCTTGGTGTGAGATTTTGGTCCAGGGAGCACTGCAGTGAACCACCGCCCTAAAACTATTAGCAAGCACATGGTGGAGGAGGTCTCCATAGGTAACTGGCGCCTATATAACATCTGATATCCGGTTAAGGGAGATCTCTTCTGATGACAGAGTGGTGTCCTGGGGAGACACACATATACTCCTGTCTGGTACAGTAACGAGAATCATTCTGTCCTCTGTTATGTTCTGTAGGGAATTCCTCTGAAAGCATAGAGAGGTGCCAATGGGCACGCAGGAGCTCCTATCCCAGAGCTTTAGCAAGACGTTGCATAGTTCCTCTGTTTTTCTGTTTCTGCACTGGTTTTCTGTTTTTTGTGTGTTTTGTTCTGTGTTTCATATGTTTTTTTTTTTTTTTTGGTTTGTTTTAGTGTGTTTTGTTGTGTGATTTCTGTGGTAAAACTTAACTGAAAATGGGTAATAAAGCAAGTAAACTGACACCCATTTGGACTGTGTTTTAAAGAACTGTGATGAACTTTAATACCCTTTGTTAAGCAGGATGAGAGAAACCCCTAGCTGGCTGCCTGGAGCACACCCACTGCAGAGGGCAATGCCTGCTGGGGACCTAAGAACTGAGTATCTCCCAGGTTAACACGTGAAACTCCTTAAAACCCCTTGTCCCTTCAGATCGATAGAATCACAACCATTGGGCAGAGACCCCTGTTTTTCTCCTTTGTTAGCAAAGCAGTAAATCTCCCTTTTTCTTTTTCTCAAACCCTGTCCTCATTATTAAATTGGTATTAATTGGCTTCAAAATCAGGAACCAAACTTTAAGTTACAATTTTTGGTACCCCCCACACCCCGGAACTCTTTGAGAGCTGACTACTGAAATGTTAGGAGACGGAGCGTGCTTGGGGTGGAACCGAACAAGAGGAGCTAATCCTGTAAGTGAAAGGAGGGACTGAGGGACTTCCAGCAGCTGCCCAAGCCCTGTTGCTTCAGAGAATTACCTACTTCCTTCCCTGCACTGTAAGGATTTTGCCATCTCTGTTTTCTTAAAAAAGAGAAAAAGAAAAAGGGGACACTAAATACAGTAAAGTCACCATGGAGACCCTTGATTTTACATTTCAGGTTGTCCCTCTGTGAAAACATCTGGTTACCTTGTGGGAAAATCTATGGTGCCACTGGTGTAGGAGATTTTTCTCTTATCTGCTCTGGTTTAAAGGCTTCTGTCTGTAAGCCATAGTCTGGAGCTCCTTTCAGTCTGTCTTGTGTCTTTGTTTCTGGCCCTTTAAGACATGTGCAATAATGTGTTGATATTATAAATCATTTCTTGGGAATGATCTTAGCTGAATGTGTATCTAAATGATGATGTTTTATTGTAACAATCTGGCATCTGAATGGGTTTTTGAAGCATTGCACAATCTTGCAGTTAAAAGTCGGGTTTAGGAAATTGTTTAGTTTATGATTTCAGATAATTCATGCCAGAGAACTTAAATACTTAGGATGGAAAACTAGAGAACTCTACTTCCAAGTTGGCAAGTAACTTCCCAATCATTCAGGCTTTTTTTTCACCAATTTTTAATTGGGTAGCCTGGGAAAATGTCACTGTGTCTACCAGTGCATTAATTTGGACAAGGATAGTAAATCATAGTATGGTATCTGTTGACAAAACAAGATATAAAGATGTAAAATTTTGTAAACTGTGTCTTAAACTTGTATCATAAAATTTTGTGAATTTTGTCTTAAAATTGTATTATAATTTTCAACATCTGAACCTGAAAATTATGGTTGAAATGCCTTAGGCCTGAGGTGTCTGCTCAGAATAGCAGCTTTTTCCTGCTCCTTCCAGACCTCAGCCAGGACTTATGTTGAATGGCAAATGAAAGAGGCCTGCAAGCTCAGTAGGAGAGTGATCTGAGGCCTAAAAAAAATTAAATTGTATGGTATTTACTAATTAATGGCCAGTCAATTTTTCTAGGACTCTTATTTTTTCCTTAGATTCTTTATTTTTTTTTTTGAGCTCATGATTTTGATCCTAAAGACCTAGGATGATGTTTTTCTGACCAGTTCTATCTTTGACTAACTGTGTAGTTTTTGAAACATTGCAATGGATATTTCACCTGGAAAAGCTACAAGGCCTTTACTATTATTATGTGTGCACAATTTTGGTATGTGTTGTATGTCTATATATTCATTTGTCCGTATATCATATATATGATACACAAATTAACATTTATAAAGAGCACTCATTAAAACAAAAACGCTCATAAAAACAAATTTTAAAAAGTGGATCCAAAGATCTTTAATTCAAGTGATTTAAATAGTTGAATTTAAATTGGATAAAGAGATAAAAATAAATGTCTTTAAATTTAAGCTTACAAGTTTTTCTAGGTGTTCAAAAATCTAATAAAATATTAATGTCTACAAATGTTCTAATATGCCTTGGTTCTAAGACTTTTCCTTCAACAAAAAAATGGTTTACACTGTTCAATATATTTGTCTAATATATTGATAAATAAGTAAAGTAAATTTGATATGGGATTACTCATTCATGAGTACTTTTGTTAGATATCTGATTGATTTACTAAGGTCTGTATAAGTTTGTACTAATGTCTGTATAAGATTGTAATAATCAGTCATGTGTTAAAGAGACAAAAATTTCTTAAAACATAAGTTTACCCATAACATTGTGTTTATTAAGTTTTATTTTTTCTAGAGCAAGCAACCATAAAAATTAAACAACTGATTAAATAAGAACTGTTATTTTAGAGCACTGTACTGCCATTTATTTAAAAGCTAAACTTGGTTAATGTAGAAACTTCAATGTAATTGTGATGCTATTGATGTGCTCATATCTTTCAGGTATACGAATCTGTAAGGTAGAAACTTTAAAAGAGCATTATTTCAAGCTGGTGTTCTGAAGTTGTATGGTAAAAAAATATATTGGGCATTCATTTACTTCTTATCAATAAGATATGTAAAGTTGTATGTTACTTTTTACATTAAGGAACAATTTAAATGTATTTTTATGTTAATGAGAGTCTAATCTATATAAAGGTTAAAAACTTTCAGCCTTTCTTAAATTCATGTTTTAAATGTGATATCATATGGTGTTAACTAATGTTCATGTGACCTCAAATAATATATGTAATCTTTGTAAAATGATATTTAAAAAAACAAAGATCATCTTTAGAAGTAAAACACTTAAGTTTTATTAAGAGCCCTGCCTTACCTGAGATAAGGCTCTGTGTCCCATCTTACTATATGTGAGAATGACTACGAAAGCAGTAGGTCAGATATTATTTCATTTAAAGTTATGTTCAAAAGTTGTTTTTTTTTTCTGTCAAGATTTCTAGGATCTCAAACAGGGGATATAATGTATAACTCAGCTTAAAACTTCAGGGTAGCTATTACACGAACTAAGTATTTTTACTCTTGTTAAAAAATTTTATTTTGTAATTTCCTTATAAGTGATCTAAAGATTCCTTGTTAGTGTTTTACAGAAGTGTTGCTTTAAGAACACAACATGGGTTAATTTAAGATAATAAGTCATCACCTACAAGACAGACAGAATAATACAGATCCCAGTTAATAAAAAAGATAAATAATTATAAAGTTATAGACATTAAAGCCCAGTACTCTTAATATAAGGCTGTTAAAATTTATTTGCTGGATGATTAAGATTAGGATTTATATTAAAGTTACATGAAAAGGGACAAGAAAACCAATATTTGGCTCTTGCCCTCTGAGTCAGTCTGAATCCAGGGAACAAGGGACTTCTCAAAGACCTTTGCAACTCTGGGCCTCATATCTTCCCAATTAGGGAGATTAATGAGACCCCTGGAGAACAGAAAGCCAATCAGTGCATTTGCTAAGAAGAGGAGAGTCATCAGAGAAGGGAGACATCCCTGATGCTTCCAAGGGTAGCCACATGGTCAAGCAAGACCTGGACCCACCTAGCGCAAATGGCACTAGCAGAACTGAGAAGCTGCTCTCAAGTTTCCCCAGGAATGACTCCCATAAAAGCTCAGCTGACTGTTAACAATAGATAGAAACAAAAGTCAGTTTGACTGTTTCATGATAAACACTTAGGAAAGACAGTTAAAAGCAAAATACAGCCATTCCTGGGCATTTTAAATAATATTAATAATAATAATAATAATTTTTTATACACATTATGTTAGCCTCCCAAAATAAGTAAGACTGGAGGCTACAAAGAAGGATTCCCAGAAAGGAATGCCTGATAACTATAAAAAGAGACTATCAAGAGGAGCTGCCAGAGGCAGAAATTTTTAGTTTAAGGCCTACAGATATTCCTAACCTACAGGTAGGGTTGGTGTTTGCTAGTACGATTATCCAGCCCTGAGTAACAGAATTAAAGGTTTCTCTATTACAAACAGAGGTCATACTAGTAAAATGATTTTGCAAGATCAGATGATATTAAATCATTAAACTGTATCTTATGGAGAGGGATAACTGTAACACTAAATGTTAAATATTAAGTTGACAGTCCTGATAACTGGGAATATTAAAGCCTGCTGAGGGAACTTCTACACAGTGACATGTTCCAGCTGCTGCAACATTTTTTCAGTACTCATGGTTCTTGTTTCTCACACAGAAGAACCCATCCCCAGATGAATTTACAACCTGTTCTTCCCCAACCAGACTTCAAAACGAACTGATTTCTAAAAGGCAACTCATGTTCCTCAACTGACTTCTAAAAAGCAACTCATGTCCCTTATACTGTGCCCACTCACGTCACTCTCTCTCAGCTCAGAAGAAGCCAAAATGAGTGACGCCTCTCGTCTTACAACAATGGAGCCAAAAATAAATAGAATATCAATATAAGTAATTAATTAAGTCAGGTAAAACCAGGAATCCAATTTTGGGTGAGTTCTAAAAATTTGGAGACTGTTACCTGAGGGATTAAAATTCCCTCATTGCTCTTTCCCTACCCTATCAAAAATTTGGAAGGGACACATTAAAAAAGGGGGAATGATTTGCATTTCTCTGACTGCTAGAGATGGTGAGCATTTTTTCATATACTTGTTGATTGATTGTATGTCCTCCTCTGAGAAATTTCTGTTCAGGTCCTTGGCCCATTTGTTGATTGGGTTATTCGTTATCTCATTGTCTAATTTTTTTAGTTCTTTGTATATTCTGAATATTAGCGCTCTGTCTGAAGTGTGAGGAGTAAAGATTTGTTCCCAGGACGTAGGCTCCCTATTTACCTCTCTTATTGTTTCTTTTGCTGAGAAAAAACTTTTTAGTTTGAGTAAGTCCCTTTTGTTGATTCTAGTTATTAACTGTTGTGCTATGGGTGTCCTATTGAGGAATTTGGAGCCCGACCCCACAGTATGTAGATCATAGCCAACTTTTTCTTCTATCAAATGCCATGTCTCTGATTTGATATCAAGTTCCTTGATCCACTTTGAGTTAACTTTTGTGCATGGCGAGAGTAAGGGATTCAGTTTCATTTTGTTGCAAATCTCACTCCAGTAAGATTGGCAGCCATTAGGAAGTCAAACAGCAACAAGTGCTGGCGAGGATGTGGGGAAAAGGGTACTCTTGTACATTGCTGGTGGGACTGAAAATTGGTGCGGCCAATTTGGAAAGCAGTATGGAGATTTCTTGGAAAGCTCGGAATGGAACCACCATTTGATCCAGCTTTTCCCCTACTCGGTCTATTCCCTAAAGACCTAAAAAGAGCACACAATAGGGACACTGCTACATCCATGTTCATAGCAGCACAATTCACAATAGCAAGACTGTGGAACCAACCTAGATGCCCTTCAATAGACGAATGGATAAAAAAAATGTGGCATTTATACACAATGGAGTATTACTCTGCATTAAGAAATGACAAAATCATAGAATTTGGAGGGAAATGGATGGCATTAGAGCAGATTATGCTAAGTGAAGCTAGCCAATCCCTTAAAAACAAATGCCAAATGTCTTCTTTGATATAAGGAGAGTAACTAAGAACAGAGTAGGGACGAAGAGCATGAGAAGAAGATTAACATTAAACAGGGATGAGAGGTGAAAGGGAAAGGGAGAGAGAAGGGAAATTGCATGTAAATGGAAGGAGACCCTCAGGGGTATACAAAATTACATAAAAGAGGAAGTGAGGGGAAAGGAGAAAAATTTAAGGGGGAGAAATGAACTACAGTAGAGGGGGTAGAGAGAGAAGAGGGGAGGGGAGGGGGGAGGGGGGATAGTAGAGGATAGGAAAGGCAGCAGAATACAACAGACACCATAATGGCAATATGTAAATCAATGGTTCTGCAACTGATGTGATTTTGCAATCTGTATATGGGGTAAAAATGGGAGCTCATATCCCACTTGAATCAAAGTGTGAAATATGATATATCAAGAACTATGTAATGTTTTGAACAACCTTCAATAAAAATTAATTTAAAAAATATTAAAAAGCAAAAAAAAAATGGGGGGGGGGAATGATAAACCCAACCTGATCATTTATTAAAATTGGGAGCCATCTTGCCACAAAGTCATGAAAAGATAATTTTGCTTTCCTATAAATTACTGCAAATTCTGAATCTGCTTGGAATGCCTGTCCGTGCCTTGAACTCACCCATGCCTGGCTCTCTGACCAGATAGCAGCCCTCTCTGAAAATTTAGTGACACCTCATAAATATTGGCCTTCTCTGGCCAGACAACGACTCTCGTGAGTCTCTAATGGTCCTCATAAATTCTGATGATGGGGCCAGCAAAAAAAAAAATTGTAAACTAGCAATAGCGTGATGCTTCTCCGAGTTCTGTTATCTGTAACCCCCCTTTTGTGTAACTTACTGGACTATAAAGCTGGGCTGTAGGAAAGGTGGGGTTGCTGTCTTGTTTCTGCCATTTTGAGAGGGATAGGCAGCTCAGCCAGTGGAAAAATAATAAGCTTGCTTTAATTTGATTTTAATTGGAGTCAGTGGTCTTTTCTCCTGTCCTGGTCAAACAGGTAAACACTCCACAAACATGGAGCTCTGCCGGCCTAAAACTTATTGAGAAACTCTCCCTGACCTTGGGCACTTGAAATATATGTTGTTGTCAGGAGCTTTAGCTTCTTTGTAGTGAGACCATCAGAGCTGGGTCTGCATCTATGTGACCTGGAGGACATGGTTTCTTATTTTCCAATGAACATGAGGCAGGAGTGCAGAATTCTCTCTTTGTAGGGAAACTGTTGTCACTGAAGGCTAAGTGTCTCCCCATGTGGTATGTGAAGCCATTTGCGCATCTTCCACATTTCATGGTGTTTCTTGCTGCTGCACTGGGGGTTTAGTATTTGCTTCATGAAATACAAGGAGATCAACAGGGACTCAGTGCTGGAGGGATTTCTCACACGTGTGGTGGGTCAGGGTCTCCAGGAGAATCCACCAATGAGGCTTATATCCCACATAGCTTGCCCCCTCAACCATTGCAACCTGATTCTGAACACGGCCCTGAAACCTCTAAATATAACAAGATGCCTTTATATGAAGAGATCAGACATATAGGGATTACTGGCTGCACCATGTCTGCCACAAGACATTTGGAAGTCAATGGCAGATCCAAATGGCCCCACCAGAGATATTTTATGACACAACTGCACACCACAGCTCTGGGTCACTACTCAGCAGGCGCCAACATACAGGATTCTTTCTTCTACACCATTTTCATGAAACCCAGTCAATCAAGGCACTCTCTGGTACACTCATGATCAGCAACTGGACATCCAAATGTTCTTCAGTGCCACTTGGTCATAAGAATTTCAAAAATTTCATGGTATTTATCTAGCCATTTTTCAAGGATGAAGTTGGATGCACTGTGAGTTTCAATTCTTTCAGGAACCATTAAATGGTGAGGAATTTCATTTCAATGAAAGCTCTGGAGGACTCTCACAGGCAAGGCTTCCCATGGAGTGGCCAAAAGGTCACATGAAGCCAGGCCCATTGAGGTCTACAATGCTAGGTCCATGTGTGTTTTGAATCTCAACTATGGTTGCCAAGTCTTTCAGAATAAAATCATGTGATATCGTAGCTGAGATTCCCAGTGTTCTGTGGAGAGCCACCTGGGCCTATATCTCAGTTTCCAATGGGGACTCTCATGCGTGGCCTCCTGAAATCCCAACACAATTCATGGCAATTCTTCTCTGAGGTCAGGTCCAGAACGCAGTCTCTAAGGGGAATCACACCAAAGTTCAAGCCATGGTGGACACAGTTATGTCTTCCAACTGCCACACAAATGACCACAATTAAAACCAAAACACTTTCACATAGCCCTCGTCTTCTTCCATGTAGACACTCATCAAATCCTCTGGCTGGACGTTTCCAAAAGGGGTGAAGTCCAAGACCCTGTCCAAAATATGCTCCCTCGCCCCTATGTTGCCTAAGGTCAGTGTGGCCTAAACACCTTTCCTGTGAACCAGGAGTGATCAAATAGGCCTGACCTTATTACTGCTCCACTTCTCCAATTTGAGGCCTACTGACTGCCAGGTATAAATTCTTTATATGAATGGGAGTCATGAAAAAACCCAAGCATCTATGGTCTAGCCTTTGCAGGCCAGGATGGAGGTCAGGAACCTTACAGAAGATGGCGAGAGACTTCATACACAATGACTGCAATTTTGACCATTTTGTATTTGTAGCACACATGGAATCTTACCTTAGATCCATCAGGTGTTAAGAATCTAAGCAGCAGCCTCACACAGGTTCACGAGGCTGATTCAGACACATCCCTTTTGGAAGCAATTAAGCAAAGAGCCACAGGTGATGCCCATTCATTTCCATTTGAAAACTGTTTTCTTAAGGCTTCACAAAGGGGTGGCCTGAGGCAAAGACCTTCCTGACATTCAGGGCAATGAAGCAATAGGTAAGCAAATGGCCCAAAGCAAGGATTCTCCACTGAGACTTTACTGGTCACATTGATATCTGAGTTTTCTGAGATCCTCCCATTCCCTTCAGTTATCATGTACATGGCCATGTCACAGTGCTTGGAGGTGGTACATATCTTGGACACAAAACCATGAGCCAATTCTTGAGAGTGGCCAGAATTCAGGAAGAAAACAGAAACGTAGTAAGATAGTAGGTGTTGCCCATCCATAAGGCAAGTCACAGTCCATGCGTTAATTGGGCAGGATGAATGCTGGGAAGCTTTCTACAAGACAGGTAACATCCATTGATGCATTTTCTTTTCTAATGTCTACAACCACGGACACAGTGGGAGAAACAGACATAGAAACACTCGCCTTGTCAAACAATTTACTAGAAAAAGTCCATTCCAATCCAAACAAACCACCTTTCCTACCTATTCTCAGAACATGAGACAAAACCACACACTCACACCCACACCCACAAAGGCACCTCCTTCCCCCAAGTAGGTTTGTAACTATCCAGAGTGTCCTTTGACTGGTGGGTCATACTATGTTCCCCTGATATGGTCTATCCATTCTCAGATCTGGTCTCCTTGGCCAACTCTGTGACGTTGTCAGGAGCATGTGGAGAGCCACTACCTACTTTCTCAGGAAAGGTCCCTGGCATGTGGCCATCCTCACATCAGTAGGTACCAAGAAAGACTGATTCTGTCCTTAGTAACACCAAACAAGTGAGCCCACTGGGACTGGGACTTGGATTGGCTCTCAGTGCCTGGCTTCCTGGATCCCAAGTTTAAAGTGTTCCATCACCAAGGAAGTGAGGTAGGTTACTTCCTTCAGGAATTTAATGAGGTCACTGCCTTGGCAAACACATTGTCCTAACAGTTGCTTCCAATGGTTCCATGAGATGGAGGCTGCCCCTACTTCCTGTGACATTTTCACAAGTTAGAATGATATATAAATCAAAGGCACCAAGAAACAGCGCTCCACAAAGGCCTGGTTTGGTCCGTCTCCTGTACATTAAGAGAGAGGCTGATTCAGCCACATCCCTTCATCCTGACCAGGTTTTTTGGCAATGGAAGATGACTTTTGCTCTCTCAGGTCCTTCATAGCTGCCTACATCTTCTTCAGGGATCATTTCTGCATGGACCTTTGAGGTTCTCAGCAAGTGGAAGATCCCCTACATCCCTATATTTTAAGGCCAACTCTGTCCCTGCTCTTCTCTAAAGTTAGATTGAGAGATCACTGTGTGGTTACGGTTAATAACAGTTTCGATTTGGGTTAGGAATCATTCTGCAGGATGAATAATGGTATTGGGAATCTGTGATATTTATAAGAATATAGACGTGAGTTAAAATTATGGAAACAGAAATCTAGGTAAGATTTGCATCCCAGAAGGGCATTGAGACCTTCATTGGGATACTTAGCAATGTTATACTTTCTGCACAAATGTCTCAGATAAATCCATACACAATGGCATAGGACGTTGTACCTTGGATGATTGAATGTCGAAGAGAACCTCCAGTCAAAAAGGGATAGTCGGTGGAATTAGGAAGATAGTCAGTAGGTTTAGAAAGAAGGGTGAGAATAAGATTTGGAAAAAAGTTCTTTACCAATAGGGTTTCGGTTAGAGAGTGAATATTAATGTCAGCCCATGTTAAGTGTCAGTCACAATAATGAATTTGGGAAAATATGTAGGAAAGGAGGTATCAATAGAGACCTTAGGAAATCAGGCAAATTATTAAGTGAGTCATAGGATTAGGCATTTTCAACAGGGTTGAGGTTGAATATATAACCTTAGGAAGAAAGAAATATGTAGTCACCAATAGAATTGACATTTGAGAGCATTAGGCAACCTGGACATGAATGTTTTTAGTAATTCATGCTCACTTTCCATTTAGGCTTTGTTGAAAATAAATAAAATAGGTACTTGTCTCTTCCTGTTTTTCTGTATGCTTAAGAAAACACTCTTGAAATCTTGAAAACTTTTTGCTAATCTTGTTCCCAGAATGTGCTGTCCCCAACTGCCAAACTGCAGAATGTACACCCTCACCCGTTTACATGCAAACCGCCCACTTTCCCTGACCCATCAATAAACTTCCCTCCCTGCCCTCTTCAAGAAAAGTATATAAGCTCTGCTTAAGCTGTTCTCAGTGCTCTCTGCTCTATTCAAGTGAGGTCTGAGCCCCAGAATTTTGGGTGCTTTGCTGTTGCATGAGACAGTGTCTTGGTGGTCTCTTCCTCCAATGGTCGCCTGACCATTACATCTGAGGGCCCCAGCGAGTTCCAGCAGCGTTGGACGAGAGACCCCCAATAGGCTCATCTCAGGTTAAGTAAGGCGCCACTTTCTTGTTTCAGGTTTCAGGTTAGGCATGGGCAAAATGGCTATTGGTGATGAGCATGAGCTCTCTCTGACGGTGGCTGACAGAAGTGTCACAGAGCCACAGGCCACGTCTCTGGGGGACGCCCCAGAGAACTCGGGAAACCGAGTAACAATAGTCTCCTAAACTCAGTGATATTTTGTTTTGGATTCGGTATTGTCAGCAAATCAGGTTTTCCTGGCTACTCAGTCCTGTTCTCAGTATTGGACCTCCATTGCCTGTCTTTATTGTCTTGTCTTGTCTGTGTCGTGTGTCATTGCTTTCACTATTTGTGTATCTTTCATATGGGACAGAACACTTCAATGCCTCTGTCCCTGAACCTTGATCACTGGACCAAAGTCTGCTTAAAGGCTCAGAATCTTCTTTTTTTCAGTAAAACGTCAGATCTGGAAGACTCTATGTGTCTCAGAATGACCCACCTTTGGAGTCGGATGGCCCCCAGAAGGATCTTTCTACTTCACACTAATTCAAAAACTCAGAGATATTGTCTTTCAGCCGGGGCCACATAGCCATCCAGATCAACAGCAATATATCTTTAGTTTGCAGGACCTCTGCAAATCTCCTCTTCCATGGTTGAAGCCTTTCCTTGTCCCTGTCCCCGCTCCTACTGGTTCTCCCACTTTTCTATCTCTCAAACCCTCTGCTCCCCCTCCTCCACCCTCTGTTGTCCCTGAGTCTCAAGACTCTACTGGACTCTCTTCCCCCTCCTTATGCCCTGCCCTTGTCCTCCAACCCCAAACACCCTCTAAGTGATTCCCCTGCTGCTGACTCAGACTCTCCACCATTGGAGGAATATAGGCCAGCCCAGCGCCCTCCAGGTGACTACCCCACGGCACACACAGCCCCTCCTTCCTTGGAGGTAGCTGGCCCGGCCAAAAGAACACAAAGTACTCGCTGGGGGGGTTAAACTTTGAAGTGGATACAGGGTAAGTATACTCAGCCCTTAAGGCCCCATTGGGCCATCTATCAAACAAAAAGGACTCTAGTTCAAGGGGCTAATGGGAGTAAATATGGGGCTTAGACAACTAAGAGGACCATGGACCTGGGGAAAGAAAAAATCCATCACTCGTTCCTAGTAATCCCAGAATGCCCGACCCCATTGATGGGCACACATCTGCTCAAAAAGCTCCAGGCCAGAATAACTTTTAACCCTGAAGGCCCCCAAGTGAAATTTCTAAATTTTTCAGTAAAAACTCCTATAGTCACGGCTTTTACTATGTCAGTAGAAGATGAACATCAACTTGTCAAACCCCCCAAGACTGATCAAACAGGCAAGCTACCCCGGAAATGGATAACAGATTACGCAGATGCCTAGGAAAAAAACTGCTGGGTTACACGTAGCCGTGAAACATCCTCCAATAACAGTGGAGTTAAAAACTTCAGCCCCCCCATCAATGTCAAAAAATATCCTCTGAGCAAAAAAGCTAAAGATGGGATAAGGCCCCATATTCAGAAATATCTGGCCTTAAGGGTCCTAAGGCCCTGTCATTTGAACTGGAACACTGCCCTGTTACCAGTATAAAAATCCAGGAACCGGGGACTATCGCACCGTTCAAGACCAAAGAGAGATCTACAACAGAGTGCAGGACATTCACCCCACAGTACATAATCTGTACAATCTGCTTAGCACTCTGAACCATGAGCGGAAATGGTATACTGTTCTGGACTTAAAAGATGCTTTCTTTTGCTTGCCTCTGCATAAAGATAGTCAGTTGCTATTTGATTTTGAGTGGGTAGACCCAGAAACCGGGACGTCTGGTCAACTAACATGGACTAGACTCCCACAGGGGTTCAAAAACTCCCCCACTCTCTTTGATGAAGCCCTCCACAGAGACCCCAACAACTTCAGAACTATGCACCCTGACGTCACCCTGCTTCAATATGTCGATGACCTGCAACTGGCAGCCAACACCAAGAAAAACTGTGAGTCTGGAACCCAATTATTATTATACGAGCTTGCTCAACTCTGGTATAGTGCTTCTGCCAAAAAAGCCCAAATTTGCCAGCAAGAAGTAATCTTCCTGGACTATTCCCTTAGGGGCAGTAAGCGATGGCTCACTGAGACCAGAAAACAATCCATTGAGCAGATACCACCCCCATCTAACAGCAGACAACTCAGAGAGTTTCTTGGGACTGCTGGCTTATGCAGCTTATGGATACCTGGGTTTGCGTCCTTATCTGCTCCTTTATACCCGCTGTTAAAGAGAGATGCCCAATTCTAATGGACCCCTGAGCACCAGCAAGCTTTTGATAACATCTAAGGACACTGACACTGAAACCCTCAACTTCACTGAGCCCAGCTTGCATCTTCAGAAAGCCCTAAACTAAGTTAAAAATGTATATCAACTCACTCACCTTGGTTCAAAGAAACTGCAGGCATTCCTGAAGGATCAAGAACAGAGTTTTCCACTAACCGACTCAGAGCGAAAGAAATAACTGAATGGGTAACAAAAGCCTGCCGGGTCTGTCAATTGGTTAATGCTTACCCTTCCAACTTTCCTGCAGGAAAGCACCTACAAGAAACCAGACCAGGACAATTCTTGGAAGTGGACATTACTGAAATTAAGCCAGGAAGTTATGGACTTAAATATCTCCTAGTCTTTGTAGATACATTTTCAGGATGAATTAATTGAAGCCTTCCCCCCCACACACACACACACAAAAAAAAAACAACAACAACAAAATAAATGGCACAAATGGTGGTCAAGAAGATCCTGAAAGATATTTTTCTAAGATACGGACTGGCTAAGGCAATAGGGTCTGATAATGGACTGGCGTTAATTGCCCTGATAAGTCAGGGATTAGCCAGGACCCTGGGGATTAATTGGAAATTACATTGTGCTTATAGACCCCAGAGCTCAGTACAGGTAAAAAAAAAAAAATAATAGAACCATTAAAGAGAATTAACAAAATCAAGCTTAGAGATCGGCATAAAAGATCGATCTATTCTCCTGCTTTATGCACTGTTTCATGCAAGAAATACTCATACTCCTCTGTTTCCTTGTGTAACCTCACCCCCTATGAAATTCTCTATGGTCCCTCCTCCAGTAAGGGACCTAACCCAAACTCTAAGACCTAACGATCCCTTCCACACCCCCTTGCTTGACAGACTTAAAGCTCTTGAAAGAAATCAGCAATATCTGTGGAAACATCTGGCCACTGCCGACCAACCTGGGGACGAGGGGACTCCATATCGATACCAAGTAGGAGACTTCGTCTACATTAGACGACATCAGGTGTCATCCCTGGAACCCCACTGGAAAGGACCATATAAGGTGCTACATATAACACCTACAGTGGTAAATGTAGACGGAATCACTTCAAGGATCCATGTCTCTCATCTCTGGCCTGCGCCCTGTCCAAAATCTGACTGGAAACTGGAAAAGACTGGTAACACTTTCAAAGTGCGTATTCGCCATGTGGATAAGGCTACAGACTCTCCCCTTGGCCAAGAGTAGTCCTAACCCTCATCAGCCTGTTCAGCAGTAATGGCTGATCACAAATCCTACTGTACAAGAAGTATGGTCTATCTTGCATACAGCCCTTTTAGGGACATGGTGGCCATCTCTCCACCCAGACATTTGTCAGCTGGCTATAGGTCTTTCCTATTGGGATATCCCTGATGAAGGGGATCCAACTAAAATTCCAATAAATCCTTTCCGTATCATAGGTAATAGAAACAAACATTATGGATGTAGGGACACGAGAGCCAGATGCAGGTTGGCTAGCCTAGATTACTATGTTTGCCCAGCGGACTATCAAAGCCACAAACAGACATGGCTGTGTGGGGGAAATGCCGACTTCTTTTGTAAGTCATGGGAATGTGAGCATACAGGGGTGCCTGGTGGAACCCAAACTCCTCATCAAATTCAATACACAGCATTGGCCATATTACCAATTACACAACCAATACCGATGGCCCCCAGAGGGGTCTCTAGATCCTAAAATTCTCCGTGACCTTTTTAACTTCGGCAAGTGCTCAAAGGGTGGAAGGAAATTCCCCTAAGTGGAGGCATTTTCCCTCCTTCGCTCACATCCTGAACTATGCTTATCCAATAGATCCTCACCCTCAGCTTTCTGCTCCAGACTCTCTGCTGCCACTCCCACCTCAGCAACCTGATTTCTTCCCTCCAATTACTAGATCAAAAACCCAAACCGCCGGTTCTCAGATTATTGCCCCCTTGCTGAGGTAGCAGGTACTGAGGTACCCATCCACCCACTCACTACTCTCTTCTCCTGTCAGTGCCCGCACCAGGTCCCACCAGGTCCTCTTACCAGCTAACCCAAAGCTCAAACCAGCTAAGGAGAGCCCTCAGACCCCTATCCAAAATGTAATGAAAATGGCCTTTAAAGTTGCTCTGTCATCACTGAAAACAGGTTACTAAGAATTTAAAGTCCCTCACAGGCTTTTTGGGATACAAACTCCCATCTTCCCCTCTGCTCTATCTGTTCTACTGCTCAAGTTTTGTTGCCTGGAAAATTCCAAACCCCTTTCCCATTATTCTTTTACATGTCTCCTTCCTCATGCTCAGACCCAAGGTGCTGCTCTCAGACCCGCCTTCCCTGTCTTCCCCGTCTATACCAGGCCCACAGAAAAGTCTTAAATGACCTTCTCCAGCAGTCTTCACCATGGCTGACTTTAGGACTTTCAGCCAAAGAGTCCCTATAAAAGAGTTCAATGTAGATAAACTTCCCCTTTTCGTGTTTCCCTGTTCTATTTGGCCACTGGCTGGAAAAATCAGCACTCCTAAGCTAGACTCCCCCTTACTAGTTTTTCACAAAACATGTGAACAAGGCCTCTGGCCTTGAGCTGGGGCTTCACAGACATGGTTACATTTCTAAGATAAATAAGTTACCAAATGAGCTCCATTGTTACAGCTGGCAGTGAGAAAAAAAAAAGAGAAGAAAAAAGCTCTCCCATTCCAGGTGTCCTTAAAATGTTAACTTGCCCAGAACAGATGAAAAAAACAATAGAAACGAAAACTTCTTTTTGTGAACTTATGCAGACTGTGAACTTCTGAGCCCCTTCCCTTACATGTTGGGTACAAAATTCGGAAACTACCTAAATTTGGAGATCAGGTGACTAATTGATTACAACAGAAGCAATGCCCTCTAAATCCGTTGCAACCAAATAGGTATGTTTCGCTGTCTTCGGTGCTATCTTAGGTGCCTTGAATTGTCCGTCCTTACAACAGTATAATTCTATATACTTAAACATTGTTTATGTTTTCATAAAATGGTCAACAGATGTGATTAATTATGTAATGTTCAGATGTTTCCCAGAGTGCTCTATCATGAGGCAGGTTAATTTAAATATCAAATACGGGGGCATACAACCCGGTTCCTCTGGGAACCTGTATCCCTCACTTTAGCCATCCTATTAGGAAAAGGAGCTGCTGCAGGTGTGGGCACAGGAATCACTGTCCTAGTCCATGTGACACAACAAATGACCCGATGAGAAGCAGCAATAGACCAAAATTTAAAGATATTAAAAACCTCCATCACAGTTTTATAGGAATCTTTAACCTCTCTCTCTGAAATTGTTTTACAGAACATGCGAGGGTTGGACCTCCTCTTCGTGAGAGAAGGGGGCTTTTGTGCTGCATTGAGGGAAAAAGTTGATTTTATGCCGACCATACTGGAGTTGTAAAAAAATCTATGAGTAAATTAAGAAGACGCCTAGAAGAGCATCAACAAGAGAGAGATGCACAAAAAGGGTGGTTTGAGTCTTTGTTCACACAGTCCCCCTGGTTAACTACGCTTTTATCAGCCCTGGCCAGTCCATTAATAATCCTCATTTCATTGCTAATTGTAGGACCCTGTTTGCTCAACCATCTAGTTTCCTTTCTACAAGCTTAAATTGGATAAGTTAAACTTATGGTAATCAGACAACAATATACCTCACTAGAAGACATAAAATGTGAGACCCCGCAATGCTCATTTTTATGATTAAAATTAAGCAGAATAAGAAGTGGGGAATGAAAGGTTAATAAAATATGTACTTTTAACTTCTTGTTTTTCTGTATGCTTAACAAAATACTGATGAAATCTTGAAAACTGTTTGCTAATCTTGTTCCCAGAATGTGCTGTCCCCAATTGCCAAACTGTTGAATGTACTCCCTCTCCCATTGGCATGCAAACCACTCACTCGACCTGACCCATCAATAAATTTCCCTCCCTGCTCTCACCACGTAAATTGCATAAGCTCTGCTTAAGCTGTTCTTAGGGCTCTCTTCTCTATTCAAGTGAGCTCTGAGGCCCAGCATGCTGGACCCCCAATAAACCCTTTGCTGTTGCATGAGACAGTCTCTTCGTGGTCTCTTTTCCGACGCTCGCCCGACTTTACATTGGTACAATCATAAGTGTGAACATTCCTATGTGTGTCCAGAATATTACTATAATAAATAATATATGTAGATCAGGTAATAGGAGTTTTTCTTCCACCATTTATGGGAGCAATATTTTGAAGATATATGAATTAGTATTTTGGGTAGAAATAGGTGTACCATTTGTCTATGAATATAGAGATAATGCATGAATAGACAATACTGTGAATTAATAATATTACTGGTTCCAACTTTAAATAATGGATTGAATTGATATCTGAAAATATACAGGAAACCTTATATTGATATACTACATTTAATCCTACCCATTATACATCTGAATGAAATATTAGGGTTATGGATTTTCATGAAGAGTGTTTGAGTTTTGCTTCAAAAGTGATTATGGAAATTGAAAATAATGTGTTTTGAAAGAAGTCTCATGAAAAGACCAGTCCAGAAACCTGGAGGTATGCATGTGTTCTGAAGCAGAAAGTGATTTAAAGTGAAACAAACGCCTATATATTTGCTAACTTGTGGATGATAAATATATACGATGATGTGCAGAAATTGAAGAAATAGTAATGTACCAGTGTTGAATAAAAATGAACGTTAAAATACACATCATGTCCCATAGGAATCTACTTGAATTGATGTTAAACTGCGTCCGTTAATGTAGAAATATTAGAATTTGTATGCACCATTCACTGAAGTTAGTTTTCAGTACTAGGAAACAAATATGTATTTCAGGTAGATGAGTATTTCTGAGAATAATCTTGTGAAAAGTTGATTATAAATCCACATACATGAACATGAATGAATTCAGGGAGTGTATAATAAGACTCATACATTTCATATTTTGAAAAATCTGGAGAATATATATATATATATATATATATATATATATATATATATATATATACACACACACACACACACTCACACAAACTGAGACTATAAAAATAGCAATATATATGCCAATTGAAATTCACCATGAAATATACATCATCCACAGATTCAAAAATATTCATGTTACTGAAGATAGATTTATGTATAATGTTGTTTAACTAGGAAGTTTACCCATACATTAAATTTTCAGTTCCAACAGCATTTAGGAGGAGTAATCTCTTCTCACATTTTGTATCTGCCAAGTCAGCCACCTCACAAGAATGTACGTGTGATACCAGGTAGGATTCTATATGTGCATATAAAAATACATGTGCTGAGTAGGCTACAGAGAGAGGGAGACAGGAATTCACATATTTGTTAACTTTAAAAACACATGGATAACTATTTCAACAGAAAATTGACTAGATTTATAACACATACCCTTTTTTATGCAAAAGGCAAGTCCAACTATACACCATGCTTCCTCTGAACTGCTTGGATTTCTATTCTGTTTGGGTTATTTTTCTCCATCATATTAGGAGTAGTAGTCAGAGTCCAGTAGGTTATGAGTTAGTGTCAGGGATCAGTATTTCAAATGGAAAATAGAATAATGAATCAAATGTGTATGCAAATATATGCTACACAAAAATCTTCCCACTCTCATCCAGAACAAATCCTTGACATTACCTTCGCCTGAAGTAAGTCACAATTAGAATAGAAGAGTTAGAAAATCTGTGAATACATATCTTGAGTGGAAAATGCTCAGAGTTCAGAACCTTGGAGGTGGTAGAGGAGTTTCCAAAAGTAAGGGACATGGTAAACACTCCTCTAACATGGAGGTCTGCTGGCGTAAAGACATCTTGAGAAACTGCCTCTGAGGTTGGGCACTTGAAACATACGTTATTTTCAGGAGCTTTAGCTTCCTTTGTAGTGAGACAATAAAATCTGGGTCTGCATCTATGTGACCTGGAGGATATGGTTTCTTATTTTCCAGTGAACATGAGGCAGCAGTGCTGAATTCACTCTTTGTAGGTAAACAGTGGCCACTGGGGTCTAATTGTCTCCCCATGTTGACTGTGGAGCCATTTGGTCATCCTCCACTTTTCGTGGTGTTTCCTGCTGTTGCACTGGGAGTTTGGTATTTGCTTCACAAAATACAAGAAGTTCAACAGGGACACAGTGCTGGAGGGAGTTCTGTCACGTGTTGTGGGTCAGGGTCTGCAGGAGAATGCAACAACCAGGCTTCTTTCCCACATACTTTGCCCCCTTGTCCATAGCAACATGATTCTGAACATGGCCCTGAATCCTCTCCATATAAAAACATGCTTTTACATATTCGGGTCTCCTGGCTGCACCATGTTAGTCACAAAAAATTTGGAAGCCAATGAGAAATCCACATGGCCATAACACAGATGTATTATCACACAACTGCAGACCACTTCTCTAGGCCCAATACTCTGCAGGCTCTAACTTGCTTGCCCCCATGTCCATAGCAACTTGATTCTGAACATGGCCCTGAAATCTTTCAATATAAAAACATGCTTTTACATATACAGGTCTCCTGGCTGCACCATGGCAGTCACAATGAATTTGGAAGCCAATGGCAGAACCACGTGGTCACAACACAGATGTATTATCACAAAACTGCACACCATTTCTCTAGGCCAACAACTCTGCAGGCTATAACTCAATGGCATCTCTGTTCTACACCATTTTAATGAAACCCAGTGAATTAAGGCAGGGTCTGGTACACTCAAGATCAGCAACAGGACATCCAAAGGTTCTCCAGTGCCACCTGGTCATGGGAATTTTAAAAATTTCATGGTATTTATCTGGCCATTTTTCAAGGATGAAGTTGGAGGCACTGTGGGTTTCAATTCATTCAGGAACCATTAAATGTTGAGGAAGTTCATTTCAAAGAAAGCTCTGGAGAACTCTCACAGGCAAGGCTTCCAAAAGAGTGGCCAAAAGGTCACATGAAGCCAGGCGCAGTGAGGTCTCCAATGTGACGTCCATGTGTGTTTTGACTCAAAACTATCCCTGCCAAGTCTTTCAGAATAAAATCATGTGATATACTGGCTGAGATTCCCAGTACTCTTTGGAAAACTACCCTGGGCCTAGATCTCAGTTTCCAAGGGTGACTTTCATGCGTGGCCTCCTAATATCCCAACACTTTTCATGGCAATACTTCTCTGAGGTCAATTCCAGAACGCAGTCTCTAAGGGGAATCAAACCAGAGTTCAAGCCCAGGTTGACCCAGTCATCTCTTCACACCGCCAATCAAATGAACACAATTAAAAACAAAACACTATCACATGGCCCCATCTTCTTCCTTATAGACACTCATCATAACCACTGGTTGGAGCTTTCCATGAGGGGCACATTCCAAAAGAGTGTCCAAAATAAGCTCCCTTGCCCCTCATTTGGCTCAAGTCAGGGTGGGAAGGACACCCTTCCTGTGGACCAGGAGTGATCAAATAGGCCTGTCATTAATACTGCTCCGCTTTCCCAATTTGAGGCCTTCTGACTGTGGGGTTTAGATTCTTTATGTGAACTGGAGTCATGAGAAAAGACAAGCACCTCTGCAGAGATTTGAAGAACTCATTTGACCAAAAGGATCGCTATTCTCACTTGATTGATTTCAGGAACCTACAGAGAAAGGCAATAGAATTCATTCACAATGACTGAAATTTTTTGCGAATTTGGTTTTGGTTTCACACATGGGATCTTTCTTTAGATCCATCAGGTGCTGAGAATCTAAGCCACAGCCTCACACAGGGTAGAGAGCCTGATTCAGACACATCCCTTTCCGAAGCAATTTAGCAAGAGCCACAGGTGATGCCCATTCATTTCCATTTGAAAACTGTTTTCTTCAGGCTTCACAAAGGGGTAGCCTGAGCCCAACATCTTCCTGACATTCAGGGCAACAGAACAATAGGTAAGCAAAAGGCCCAAAGCATGGTATCTCCACTGAGATTTTTCTGGTCACACTCATATCTGAGTTTTCTGAGATACTGGCCATTCCCTTCAGGTATCCAGTACATGGACATGTCAAAGACCTTGGAGTTGGTACATATCTTGGACACAAAACAATGAGACTATTCTGGAGAGTTGCCAGAATTCAGGAAGAAAACAGGGACTTAGGAAGGTAGTAGGTTTTGCCAATCCATAAGGCAAGCTGCAGTCCATTCATAAATTGGGCAGGATGAATGCTGGGAATCTTTTTACTACACAGGACACATCCATTGTTGCATTGTCTTTTCTCATGTCTACAACCACGGACACAGTGGGATACACAGACATAGAAACACTCACCTTGTCAAATGACTTACTAGAAATAGTTCACTGAAAACCAAACAAACCGCCTTTCCTACCTATTCTCAGAACAAGAGACAAAACCACACACCCACACTCACAATGGCACCTCCTTCCCCTAAGTAGGTCTGTGACTATCCGGAGTGTTCTCTGACTGGTGGGCAATACTATGTTCCCCCGAAATGGCCTGTATTCTCTCAGATCTGGTTTCCTTGGCCAACTATGTGAAGTTGTCAGGAAAAAGTTGTGAGCCACTACCTGCTTTCTCAGGAAAGGTCCCTCTTCAGAGCTCTCCTGGCATTTGGCCATCCTCACATCAGTAGGTACCAAGAAAGACTGACTCTGTCCTTGGTAAATCCAAACAAGTGAGCCCACTGGGACTGGGACTGGAACTGCATCTGGGTGCCTGGCTTCTTGGATACCAAGTTCAGAGAGTTCCATCACCAAGGAAATGAGGTATGACACTTTCTTTGGAACTGAATGAGGTCACTGCCTTTGCAACCACTTGGTCCTAACAGTTGCTTCCAAGGGCCCCATGAGATGGAGGCTGCCCCTTCTTCCTCTGACACTTTCACAATTTAGAATGGTATATCAACCATAGGCACACACACAGGCTTGGTTTGGTCCATCTTCTCCACAATAAGAAGAGAGAGGCTGATTCAGACACATCCCTTCATCCTGACCAGGTGGTTTGTCATCGAAGATGACTTTTGCTCTTTCAGGTCCTTCATACCTGTCTACAACTTCTCCAGGTATCATTTCTGCATGGACCTTTGAGGATCTCAGCAGGTGGAAGGTCCCCTACTTTTCTGTATTGTAAGAACAACTTTGTCCCTGCTCTTCTGTAAAATGAGATTGAGGGAACAGTGTATGTTTTGGGTTAATAACAGGTTTGATTTCGATTTGTGTTAGGAATCATTCTTCTGGATGAATAATGGTATTGGGAACCTGGTATATTTACAAGAATGTAGAGGTGAAACATAAGTATGAAAACAGAAATCCAGGTATGATTTTAAACCCATAAGGGCATTGGGCCCTTGATTGGGATACTTAGCTTTGAATTATGTTCTGCACAGATGTCTCAGATAATTTGATATACAATGGCATAGGACCTTGTACCTTGGAAGATTGAATGTAGAAGAGAACATCCCTTCAAAAAGGGATAGTCGGTAGGATTAGGAAGATAGTCGGTCGTTTTAGGAAGAAGAGTGAGTATATGATTTGGAACAAAAGTTCTTTAGCAATAGGATTTCAGTTAGAGAGTGAATGTATATGTCAGCACATATGAAGAGCCAGTAACGATGATGAAGTGGGGAAAACATGTAGAAAAGAAGATATCAATAAAGATATTACGAAATCAGGGAAAGTATAAAGTGAGTGAGAGGATTAGACATTTTCAACAGGCTTGAGGTTGAATCTTAGAAAGAAACAAATATGAAGTCACCAATAATATTGACATTTGAGAGCATTAGGCACCCTGGACATGGATGTTTTTAGTAATCTATGTTCACATTTCATTTAGGCTTTGCTTGGTTCAATCATAAGTGTAACATTTACATTTTTGTCCAGAATATTATTGTGATAATATGTATATGTAGATCAGGTGACATAAGTATTTCTTCCACCATTTTTGGTAGCAATATACTGAAGACATAAAATTAGTATTGGGCGTACAAAGAGGTGTACCCTATGTCTATGAATATAGAGATAAAGCATGAATAGACCATACTGTGAATAAGTAATATAACTTGTTCCGACTTAATATAATGGGATGAACTGATATCTGAAAAATTACTGGAAATCTTATATGCATATACAATCATTCATTCCAACCAGTTAATCATCTAATGTCAATATTAGTGTTTTGGTTTATCATGAAGAGTGTGTGAGTTTTACTTCAAAAGTGATTATGGAAATCGAAAATAATGTGTTTGGAAAGAAGTCTCATGAAAAGACCAGTCAAGAAACCCTGACAATACATGTGTTGTGAAGTAGGAAGTGATTAAAGTTTAAAGAAATGCCTACAAATTTGTGAACTTGTGGATGAAATACATATCTTATGATGAGCAAAAACTGAAGAAATAATAATGTACCAGTGTTGAATATAAATGAACATCATATTATATATCATGTCCCATTGGGATCTACTTGCATTGGTGATAGACTGGATCAGTTCCTGTAGAATTATTAACATTTGTATGCACCATTCACTGAAGTTAGTTTTCAGTACTAGGAAACAAATATGTATTTAAGGTGGATGAATATTTCTGAGACTAATATTTTGGAAAGTTTATTATAAATCCACATGCATGAACATGAATGAATTTAGAGAGTGTATATAAGACACATATATTTCATATTTTGAAAAATCTGGAGAGTATATATATATATATATATATATATATATATATATATATATACACACACACATACCCACACACACAAAAAAAAAACCACACACAGACATTTAAAAGTAGCAATATATATGCCAATCAAAATTCATCTTTAAATATATATCATCCACAGATGCAAAAATATTTATTTTACTGAACATGAGTTTATGTATAATGATGTTCTACTAGGAAGTTCCCCTATAGGTGGAATTTTCAGTTCCAACAGCAATTTGGAGGAGTGATCTCTTCTCACAATTTGTATCTGCCAAGTCAGCCACCTCACAAAAATGTACATGTGATACCAGGTAGGATTCTATAAGTGCATATGAAAATACATGTGATGAATAGGCTACAGAGAAAGGGAGACAGGAATTCATATATTTGTTTAATTTAAAAACACATGGTGAACTATTTCAATTAAAAATTGACTAGATTTATAACACCTACCATTTATCATGCAAAAGGTAAGTCCAAGTATGCAGCATGCCTCCTCTGAACTGCTTGTATTTCTATTCTGTTTGGGTATTTTTCTCCATCATATTAGGATTAGTAGTCAGAGGATAGTAGGGTATGGGATAGTGTCAGGGATTCAGTATTTCGAATAGAAAATTGAAAATGAATGCAATGTGTATGCAAATATGTGCTACACAAATATCTTCCCACTCTCATCCAGAGCAATGCCTTGACATTACCTTCGCCCCATGTATGACACAATTAGAGCAGAAGAGTTAGAAAATCTGTGAATACATATCTGCAATGGAAACTGCTCAATTTTCACAAATTTGGAGAAGGTAGAGGAGTTTCCAAAATTAAGGGACAATGTAAACTCTCCACAAACATGGAGCTTTGCTGGCCTAAAGAGTTCTTAAGAAACTGCCTCTGAGGTTGGGCACATGAAATATATGTTGTTGTCAGGAGCTTTAGCTTCCATTGTAGTGAGACCATCCAAGCTGGTCTGCATTTTTGTGACCTTTGTGAGCACATGGTTTCTTGTTTTCCAATGAACATGAGGCAGCCTTGCTAAATTCTCTCTTTGTAGGTAAACTGTGACCAATGGGGGCTAAGTGTCTCCCCGTGTGCACTGTGAACCCATTTGGTCATCCTCCACTTTTCGTGCTGTTTCTTGCTGCTGCACTCGCAATTTGGCATTTGCTTCATGAAACAAGGAGTTCAACTGGGACACAGTGCTGGAGCGAGTTCTGTCACGTGTGGTGGGTCAGGGTCTGCAGGAAAATGCACCAACCATGCTTCTATCCCACCAGCTTGCCTCCTTGAGCATAGCAACCTGATTCTGAACATTGCCCTGAAACTCCTACATATAACAAGATGCCTTTTGAGAGAAGGGTCTGCTGGCTGCACCATATCAGTCATAATCCATTTGGAAGCCAAAGGCAGATCCACATGGCCAAACCACAGATTTTTTATCACACACCTGCCCACAACTTCTCTAGGTCCACTACTCAGCAGGCTCGAACTTACTTGCATCTCTTTTCTATACCATTTTCATGAAAACCAGTCAATCAAGGAACCTTCTGGTATATTCATAATCAGAAACAGGACATCCAAAGGTTTTCCAGTGCCACCTGCTCATGGGAATTTTAAACATTTCATGGTATTTATCTAACCATTTTTAAAGGATGAAGTTGGAAGCACTGTGGGTTTCAATTCATTCAGGAACCATTAAATGTTGAGGAAACTCATTTTAATGAAAGCTCTCGAGAACTCTCACAGGCAAGGCTTCCAAAAGAGTGGCCAAAAGTTCACATGAAGCCAGGCCCATTGAGGTCTACAATATGAGGTCCATGTTTGTTTTGACTCTCAACTATTGCTGCCAAGTCTTTCAGAATAAAATCATGTGATATCCTGGCTGAGATTCCCAGTGCTCTGTGGAAAGCAACCCTGGGTCAAGACTCATTTTCCAAGGACTCCATGCGTGGTCTCCTAAAATCCCAACACAACTCATTGCAATACTTCTCTAAGATCAGTTCCAGAATGCAGTCTCTAAGGGTAATTACGCCAGAGTTCCAGCCCACGTGGACCAATTCATCTCTTCCAACCGCCACACAAGTGACCACAATTAAAACCAAAACACTCCCACATGGACCTCATCTTCTTCCATATAGACACTCATCATTACCTCTGGCTGGAGGATTCTATGAGGGGCACAGCCCAAGACAATGTCCAAAAGAAGCTTCCTTACCCCTCATATGCCTAAAGGCCCGGACTCCCTTCCTGTGAACCAGGAGTGATCAAATAGGCCTGCCGTTAATACTGCTCCACTTCTGCAATTTGTGGCCTATTGACTGTGGGGTTTAGATTCTTTTTGTAAATGGGAGTCATGAGAAAACCCAAGCACCTATGGGCTAGACTCTGCAGGGCTTTGAAGAACTCATTTGACCCGAAGGATCCCTATTCTCACTTGATGGAGGCAGGAACATTACAGAGGAAGACGAGAGACTCCATCCACAATGACCGCTCTTTTGGCCATTTTGGTTTTGGATGCACACATGGGATCCTTCTTTAGACCCATCAGGTGCTGAGAATCAAAGCCACAGCCTCACACAGGGCCAAGAGGCTGATTCAGACACATCCCATTCTAAAGCAATTAAGCAAAGAGCCCAAGGTGATGCCCATTCATTTTCATTTGAAAACTGTTTTCTTCAGGCTTCAAAAAGGGGTGGCCTGAGTCAAAGAACTTCCTGACATTCAGGGCAACAGACAAATAGGTAAGCAAAAGACCCAAAGCAGGATTTCTCCATTGAGACTCTCCTGGTCCCAATGATATCTGTGTTTTCTGACATGCTCTCATTCCCTTCAGCTATCCAGTACATAGCCATGTCACAGATCTTGGAGGTGGTTCATATGGTGGACATAAAATCATAAGCCTATTCTGAAGAGTGGCCATAATTCTACGAAGAAAACAGGAACTTTGGAAGATAGTAGGTGTTGCACATCCATAAGGCAATCCACAGTCCATTCATAAATTAGGCAGGATGAATGCTGAGAAGCTTTCTACTAGACATGACAAATCCATTGATGCATTCTCTTTTCTAATGTCTACAACCACAGACACGGTGGGATACACAGACATAGAAACACTTGCCTTGTCAAAGGACTCAGTAGACACAGTCCATTCCAAACCAAACAAACTGCCTTTCCTACCTATTCTCAGAACATGAGACAAAACCACAAACTCACACCCACAACCACAAAGGCACCTCCTTCCTCCAAGTAGGTATGTGACTATCTGGAGAGCCCTCTGACTGGTGGACCATTTTATGTTCCCCCGAAACGGCCTGTCCTGTCTCAGATCAGGTCTCTTTGGCTAACTCTGTGAAATTGTCCGGGACCAGCAGTGAGACACTACCTGCTTTCTCAGGAAAGGCCCCTCTTCAGAGCTCACCTGGCATTTGGCCATACTCACATCAGTATTTACCAAGAAAGACGGACTCTGTCCTCTGTAAATCTAAACAAGTGAGCCCACTGGGACTGGAACTGGGACTGCCTCTGGGTGCCTGGATTCCAAGTTTAGAGTGTTCCTTCAACAAGAAAATTAGATGAGGTCACTTCTTTCTGGAACTGATTGAATTTGCTGCCTTTGCAACCACTTTGTCCTAACAGTTGTTTCCAAGGGTCTCATGACATGGAGGCTGCCCCTATTTCCTGTTACAATTTCACAAGATAGAAAGTTATATCAACCATAGGCACCTGGGAACAGCTCTCTACATAGGCCTGGTTTGGTCCATCTTCTCTACATTAAGAAGATAGAGGCTGATTCAGACACATCCCTTCGTCATGACCAGGTTGTTTGCAATTGAAGATGACTTTTTCTCTCTCAGGTACTTCACAGTTCCCTATATCTTCTCCAGGGATTATATCTGCATAAACCTTTGAGCTTCTCAGCAGGTGAAAGTCTCCCTACATTTTTGTATTGTAAGACCAACTCAGTCCTGCTCTTTTGTAAAGATAGATTGAGGGAACAGTATATGGTTAGGGTTAATAACAGGTTCGATTTGTGTTAGGAATCATTCTGCTGGATGAATAAGAATATTGGGATCCTGTGGTATTTATAAGAATATAGAGGTGAAATATAAGTATGACAATGGAATTCTAGATAAGATTTGAAGCCCAGAAGTGCACTGGGCACTGGAGTGGGAAACTTAGCTTTGAACAATGTTCTGCACAGATATCTCAGATAAATCGATATATAATGGCAAAGGACCATGTACCTTGGTTGATTGAATGTGTAAGAAAACATCCAGTCAAAAAGGGATAGTCGATAGGATTAGGAAGATAGTGTAGGTTTAGATAGAAGAGTGAGAATAGGATTTGGACCAAAAGTACTTTAGCAATAGAGTTTTGGTTAGAGAGTGAATGTAAATGTCAGCACATGTGAAGAGTTGGTCACAGTGATGAACTGGAAAAAATATGTAGGAAAGCATTTATCAATAGAAACATTAGGAAATCAGGCAAAGTATAAAGTGAGTGATAGGATTAGACATTTTCAACAGGTTGAGATTTAATATATAATCTTAGGAAGAAACAAATATGTAGTCACCGACAGGATAGACATTTGAGAGCATTAGGCAACCTGGACATGGATGGTTTTAGTAATCCATGCTCACTTCCTATTTAGGATTTGGTACAATCATAAGTGTGACATTTGCGTTTTGTGTCCAGAATATTACACTGAAAAAATGTATATTTATATCAGGTGACATGAGTATTTCTTCCACCATTTCTGGAAGCAATATGTTGAAGACATATAAATTAGTATTGGGGGTACAAATACGTGCACCCTGTGTCTCTGAATATAGAGAAAATGTATGAATAGACAATAGTGTGAATAAAGAATATAATTGGTTTCAACTTTAAAAAATGGATTGAAGTGGTATCTGAAAATATAAAGAAAATTTTATATTGATAAACATACATTCATTCAAACCAATTATACATCTATTTGTAATATTAGGGTTATGGTTTATCATAAAGGGTGTGAGTTTTGCTTCAAAATTGATTATGAAAATCGAAAATAATGTGTTTGGGTAGAAGTCACATGAAAAGACCAGTCAAGACACCTGGAGGAATACATGTGTTCTGAAGCAGGAATTGATTGAAAGTGAAACAAATGCCCAAAAATTTGTGAATTTGTGGATGAAATATATATCCTATGATGTCCATAATACGAATAAATATTAATGTACCAGGGTTTAATAAAAATGAACGTCAAAATGCACAGCTTGTCATATCGGAATCAAGGTGCATTGATGTTAAACTTGGTCAGTTACTGTAGAAATATTAGTTAAATCTGTTTTTCAGGTGGATGAATATTTCTGAGAATAATCTTGTGAAAAGTTGATTATAAATCCAAGTCCATGAACATGAATAAATTTAGCGAGTGTAAATAAGACACATATATTTCATATTTTCAAAAATCTGGAGAGTGTATATATATATATATATATATATATATATATATATATATATATATATATATATTTACACAAAACACACACACAGACATTAAAAAGTAGCAATATATATGCCACTCAAAATTCATCTATAAATATATATCATCCAAAGATGCAAAAATATTTATTTTACTGAACATGAGTTTATGTATAATGTTTTTCTACTAGGAAGCTCCCCTATAGGTGGAATTTTCAGTTCCAACAACGATTTGGAGGAGTGATCTCTTCTCACAATTTGTGTCTACCAAGTCAGCCAACTCACAAAAATGTACATGTGATACCAGGTAGGATACTATAAATGCATATAAAAATACATGTGATGAATAGGCTACAGAGAAAGGGACAGGAATTCATATATTTGTTAATTTTAAAAACACATGGAGAACTATTTCAATTGAAAATTGACCAGACTTATAACACCTACCATTTATCATGCAAAAGGCAAGTCCAAATATACAACATGCCTCCTCTGAAATGCTTGTATTTCTATTCTGTTTGCGTTACTTTTCTCCATCATATTAGGATTAGTAGTCAGAGTCTAGTAGGGTATGTGAATATTTCTGAGAATAATCTTGTGAAAAGATGATTATAAATCCACATTCATGAATATGAAAAATTTAGGATGTGTAAAATAATACACATATATTTCATATTTTGAAAAATCTGGAGAGTGTGTATATATATATATATATATATATATATATATATATATATACACACACACACACAAACATTCACAGACATTAAAAAGTAGCACTATATGCCAATTTAAAATCACCATGAAATATGTATCATCCACAGATCCAAATAAATTCATTTTACTGAACATCGATTTATGTATAATGTTGTTCAACTAGGAAGCTCACCCACAGGTTGAATTTTCAGTTCCAACAGCGTTTAGGAGGAGTGATCCCTTTTCACAATTTGTATCTGCCAATTCAGCCTCCACACAAGAACGTACGTGTGGTAACAGTTAGGATTCTAAATGTGCATATAAAAATACAGGTGCTGAATAGGCTTCAGAGAAAGGGAGACAGGAATTCACATATTTCTTAACTTTTAAAATACATGGAGAACTATTTCAAAAAAAATTGACAAGATTTAAAACTCCTACACTATATAATTCAAAAGGCAAGCCCAACTATCCACCATGCCTCCTCTGAACTGCTTGTAGTTCTATTCTTTTGGGGGTATTTTTCTCCAACATATTAGGATTAGTAGTCAGAGTCTAGTAGGGTATGTGTTAATGTCAGTGATTCAGTATTTTGAATGGAAAATAGGAAAATGAATCCAATGTGTATGCAAATATGTGCTTCAGAAAAATCTTCCCACTCTCATCCAGAACAATCCCTTGACATTATCTTCGCCCCAAGTAAGACACAATTAGAGGAAAAGAGATAGAAAATATGTGAATACATATCTGAAATGGAATTTGATCAGGAGTTCACAACCATGGAGGTGGTAGAGGAGTTTTCAAAAGTAAGGGACAGGGTAAGCGCTCCACAATCACAGAGCTCTGCTGGCCTAAAGACTTCTTGAGAAACTGCCTCTGAGTTTGGGCACTTGAAATATATGTTGTTTTCAGGAGCTTTTGCTTCCTTCTAGTGAGACGATCAAAGCTGGGTCAGCATCTATGTGACCTGGAGGACATAAATTGTAATATTCCAATGAACATGAGGGAGCAGTGCTGAATTCTCTCTTTGTAGGTATACTATGGCCACTTGGGGCTAAGTGTGTCCCCGCGTGGATTGTATATTCATTTGTTCCTCTTCCACTCTTCATTGTGTTTCTTGCTGCTGCACTGCGACTTTGGTATTTGCTTCACGAAATACATGGAGTTCAACTGGGACACAGTGGTCTAAGTGTCTGCCCGTGTGGACTGTGAAGCCATTTAGTAATCCTCCACTTTTCCTGGTGTTTCTTGCTGCTGCACTGCGAGTTTTGTATTTGCTTCATGAAATACAAGGAGTTCAACTGGGACACAGTGCTGGAGGGAGTTCTATCACATGTGGTGGCTCACACATGAGCATTCATGAAACCGGCCTCTATATCACATAGCTTGCTCCCTTGACCATAGCAACCTGATTCTGTAAATTACCCTAAAACCTCTCCATATAACAAGATGTGTTTACTTATAATGGTCTCCTGGCTGCACCATGTCCGTCTCATGACATTTGGAATCCAAAGGCAGATCCACATGGCCCCATCACAGATGTTTTATCACACACCTGCCTACCGCTGCTCTAGGCCCTCTACTCATCAGGCTCCAAATTACTGGCATCTCGGTTCTACACCATTTTCATTAAATCCAATCAATCAAGGCACTGTCTGGTACACTCATGATCAGAAATAGGACATCCAAAGGTTCTGTATGCCACCTGTTCATGGGAATTTCAAAAATTTAAACTATTTATCTAGCCATTTATCAAGGATGAAGTTGGAGGCACAGTGGATTTCAATTCATGCAGGAACCATTAAATGGTGAGTATGATCATTTCAATGAAAACTCTGGAGAACTCTCACAGGCAAGGCTTCCCAAAGAGTGTCCAAAAGGTCACCTGAAGACAGGCTCATTAAGGTCTACAATTGAGATCCATGAGTGTTTTGATCTCAACTATGGCTGCCAAGTCTTTCAGAATAAAATCTTGTGGTATCCTGACTGAGATTCCCAGTGCTCTGTGGAAAGCTAGCCTGGGCCTACATCTCAGGTTCCAAGGGCGACTCTCATGCATGGCCTCCTCAAATCCCAACACAACTCATGGCAATACTTCACTAAGCTCAGTTCCAGGACACAGTGTCTAAAAGGAGTCACACCAGAGTTCAGGCCCAGGAGGACCCAGTAATCTCTTCCAGCTACCACACATATGACCACAATTTAAATCAAAACACTCCCACATGGGCCTCATCTTCTTCTACACAGACACGCATCATAACCTCTGGCTGGAAGTTTCCATGAGGAGTGCAGCCCAAGACAGTGTCCAAAATAAGCTCCATTGCCCCTCATTTGCCAAAAGTCAGGGTGGCCTAAACACCCTTCCTTTGAACCAGGAGTGATCAAATAAGCCTGCCTTTAATACTGCTCTGCTTCTCCAATTTGAGGCCTAATGACTGTCAGGTGTAGATTTTCTATGTGATTTGGAGTCATGAGAAAACCCAAGCACCTATGGGCTATCCACTGTAGGGCTTTGAAGAACTCATTTGACCCAAATGATCCCTATTCTCACTTGACGGAAGTCAGGAACTGAAAAGGTCGGGCGAACTTCGGAGGAAAAGACCACCAAGAGACTGTCTCATGCCACAGCAAAGGGTTTATTGGGGGTCCAGCATGCTGAGGCTCAGAGCTCACTTCAGAGGAGCAAAGAACAAAGAGCCCCGAGAACAACTTGAGCAGAGTTTATATACATTCTTTAGAGAGGGCAGGGACTTTACATACATCATAGCCTCCTTTAGAAAATCATCATATACCGCGGGAAAATCAAATAATAACTCTAAAACATGATTAGCACATTCATTGGTGGGAACAGGTTGGGCAGCGGGTGATTGGTCAGCCGTGAGAAGGAGTATACATTTAAACTGATTGGTTGAAGCACTGAGATGTATACGTGCAAATCTGCATGGTTTCTGGGAAGGGGTGGTTAAGTAACGAGGTGGTCAGGGAAGATTTCAACACACATCTAATGGGAAGATCCGGGAATTGTCTTAAGTGCCACAGGAATTTCAGGTTCTGAGTGCAGCTTGGAAAATGTACAAAACCTGGTTCTTTACGTTTCAATTTCAATTTCTTTTATTCTTTCATTTCCCACCCCTTTTTCTGACTACTTTTAATCTTAAAAGTAATGAATCAAAATTATTGTGGGGTTTCACATTCTATTCCTACCAGTGCAGCATATTTCTGTCTGATTATCATGAGTTTCACCTGCCTAATCTGAGCCTGGAGAAAGGAAACTATGTGGTTAGGCAAACAAGGTCCCACAGTTAGCAACACCATAAGGATGATCAGGGGTCCAGCTAAGTCTGATATTAGTGTAGTTACCAGGGGTACTCGGTTAACCATGACTCAAAGCACCCTTGTTGAATCTCCCATTCTCTCTGGCGCTCTTCAAGGTATTTTCTTAATTTACTCATGAATTATTTTGCAACTCCAATATGGTCAGCATAAAAACAACATTCTTCTCTCAGTGCAACACAGAGGCCCTCTCCCTCATCAAGAGGAGGTCTAATCCTCACCTGTTCTGTAAAACAACTTCAGAGAGAGAGGTTAAGGATTCCTGCAAAGCTGTGATGGAGGTCTCTAACGTCTTCAAGTCTTGATTTATTGCTGTTTCTAATTGGGCCATTTGTTGTTAACCACGCATCATAGAAGCTGTTCCCATACCCACTCCTGCAGCAGCTCCTATCCCCAATAGGATGGCTAGAGTAAGGGACAATGGTTCCCCTTGATATCGGGTTGTTTGTCCCCCTAGTAGACCTTCAAATGATTAGGCATTATGATAGAGTACCCTGGAGAGTATCTGCACCATTACACAATAATTTACAGGGCTGTCAAAGACCTGGGCTGAAATACAAGGAGTTCTGACTGTGTGGAGTTCAGTACCATAAAGGTTCCTTTAATTAGTTCCCAGGGGGAGGAGTCAGATGTACTCTGGACTGGGGAAGTAGGCAAAGACGGAATCCAGGAAGTATTAGATGGTAGAGGGGTTCTGGTAGATCTAGGCATGGAAGGTTTAGGAGGCTTAATCCCTGGCTTGAGGGGATTGGGTCCTATTGCTGTGGGATTTTCTTTCTTTTTAAGCCAGACGGTGAACCAGAGACCAAATTCATCACCTGGGCCATAAATATAGAATCGCATTCCCCACGTATTTCCCATAGGCCAGGTTTTTCTGAGGTAGCCCCTTCCTTTGGAAGTGAAAGTTATATTGAGGGGGTAACATAGAGTATTCTTTCCACAGCGAGTTTTTGACACCACTGGGCAAGCAGCACATTTCTTGGGATCAATCCAGGTGTCATTTCATCCTACCGGAATCATACCTTTCTGGGGAGTTTGGGTTCCACCATGCAGCTTTCGTTTGTTCACAACCCCAAGATCTACAATAAAAGTCACTGGGTCCTCCACAGGTTTGGGCCTGTTTTATGACTTTGGAAATCAGGTGGGCACACATAATAGTCAAGACTGGCTAGTTTACACCTGAGCTGGGGGAGATGACATCCACAATTCATGGGTTAAGGTGGTCTATGTTGCCCTAGTTAGGGTTTGAGTGGGATCTGTGTGGGGTCCTCTATGTCAGGGAGATCCCAGTCAGGGAAGCCTATGGCAAGCTGACAAATTTCCAGGTGGAGAGATGGCCACCAAGTCCATAAGGTGGCTGTTTGTGAAATAGATCACACTACTTGCCCATTAGGATTCATTACTTGCCCTTGTTGCTGAGCACGCTGATGGGGATTAGGGCTGCTGGTGGTCATGGGAAGAATCCATAGCCCTACCCACATGACGGACACGCAACTTGAGATGGATACCAGTCTGTAGAAGTTTCCAGCCAGAGTCTGTACAGGGCTCAGGCATGAGATGGGAGGCATTGATCCAGGAAGTGATCCCATCCACTTTCACCACTGTGGGTGTTATAAGCAGCACCTGGTATGATCCTTTCCAGTGGAGTTCCAGGGATGACACCTGACGCCATCTCACGTAGACGAAGCCTCCCACTTGATATCAATGTGGGGTTCCCTCGTCTCCAGTCTGATAAGCAGAGGCCAAATGTTTCCACAGGTATCGCAGGGTGCTGGGTTTGTTAAAGGGCTTTAAATCTGTCAAGCAAGGGGGTGTGAAAGGAATCATTAAGTCTCATAGTTGGGATTAGGTCCCCTACTGGAGGAAGGGCACCATTGAGAATTTCATAAGAGGTGAGGTTACACAAAGAGGCGGAGGGGGTATTTCTTTCACAAAACAGTGCATAAGGTTGGAGCATAGTCCAATTTTTTATGCCAGTATCCAAGCTTAATTTTGTTAAGTACTCTTTGATGGTTCTATTCATCCTTTCTACCTGTCCTGAGCTATAGGGTCTATAAGCACAATGTAACTTCCAATTAATCCCCAGGGTCCTGGCAAATCCCTTACTTTCCTGGGGCATGAATGCCGGTCCGTTAGCGGACCCTATTACCTTAGGCAGGCCGAACCTTGGAAAAATGTCTTCTACGATCTTTTTGACTACCATCTGAGCTGTTTCTTTCTTCATGGGGAAGGCTTCGACCCATCCTGAAAAAGTATCTACAAAGACTAGGAGATATTTAAGTTCATACCTTGCTGGCTTAATTTCAGTAAAGTTCAATTCCCAGAATTGTCCTTGTCTGGTTCCTTGTAAGCGCTTCCCTGCAGGAAGCTTGGATGGGTAAGCATTAACTACTTGGCAGACTTGACAAGCTCTAGTCACCTGCTCAGCTATTTCTTTCCTCTGTGAGTCAGTCAATAATAAGTCCTTTCTCCGGTCCTTTAAGAGTGCCTATATCTTCTCTGAGTCTAAGTGGGTGAGCTGGTGTACGTCTTTGACATAAAGGTGGGCTTTTTGAAATTGTAAACTTGGCTCTGTAGGATCCCAGAGTTCTGTATCTGTCTCCTCAGATGATAAGTTGCCTGAATGTTCCGGTGCGGCCAAGTCTCCTGATTGTTGTTCCCCCTGGTGTGGAAAAAGTTAACACAGTCACTCCATTTAGGGCTGCCAATTAAGCTTCCTCATCTGCGCTTCTTTTTCCAACCGCCAAGGGTTCGTTTCCCTTCTGGTGCCCTGGGCAGTGCACTATAGCTAGTTCCTTAGGGCCCTGCACTGCTGAGAGAAGTTGGAGGATCTCATCTTTGTTCTTTATTTCTTTCCAGGTGGAGGTTAATAACCCCCTTTGATGGGAAATAGCCCCGTGCACATTTGCAGTGGCAAATGCATAGCGGCTATCAGTGTATATGGTGGCCCTTTTGCCTGTTGCTAGTTCCAATACTTTCGTAAGGGCAATCAGTTCTGCTTTTTGGGCTGATGTCAGTTCTGGGAGACCAGAGGAACAGATGACATTAATTTTGCTAACTACTGCTTCTCCAGCCCACCGCTTACCATCTTGGAGGAAGCTGCTGCCATCCATAAACCATACAACTTCAGGGCAAGGCAGTGGCTGATCCTTCAAGTCTCGTCGTATACTGGTTTCCTCTGCCAGTATGTGTTGACACTCATGAGCAACGGGTCTTGATGATTCTTCTGGCAGCAGTGTAGCCGGGTTGAGTGGAGCAGCGGGTCCCAGCGTGATTCTGTCTTTGTCAAGCAAGAGGTTCTGGTAGTGGGTTATTCTAGAGTTTGATAGCCACATCTCTGGAGGCTGACAGATGATGCACTCCAGGGCATGGGGGACTATAATCGTTAGCTTCTGTCCCAACGTTAATTTATCAGCATCTTTTATTAGAAGGGCTGCCGCTGCTATAGCTCTTAAGCAATGGGGCGACCCACTAGCCACTGGGTCCAGTTTATTTGATAAGTATTCTACCGGCCTTTTCCAAGGTCCCAAAGTCTCAGTGAGCACAACCCGTGCTATTCCTTTCTTTTCCTCGATGTAGAGACTGAAGGGTTTTTCTATATCTGGGAGTGCTAAGGCCGGAGCAGATAGCAGCACCTTTTTTCTGACATTATCAAAAGCTTGTTGGTGCTCAGGGGTCCATTGGAAGTGGGCATCCCCCTTTATCAGCGGGTATAATGGGGCAGCCAGAGACGCGAACCCAGGAATCCATAACCTGCAAAAGCCGGCAGTCCCAAGAAACTCCCTGAGTTGTCTCTTATTAGATGGGGGCAGTATCTGCACAAAGGTTCGTTTTGTGGGCTCAGTGAGCCATCCTTTGCCACCCCTAAGAGAATAACCCAGGAAGATTACTTCTTGCTGACAAATTTGGGCCTTTTTGGCAGAAGCCCTATATCCAAGCCGAGCAAGCTTGGAAAATAATGCTTGGGTCCCAGACTCATAGTTCTCTTTGGTGTCGGCTGCCAGTAGCAGACCATCCACATATTGGAGTATGGTGACATCGGGGTGTGCAGTTTTGAAGTCATTGAAGTCCTTGTGGAGGGGTTCATCAAAGAGAGTGGGAGAGTTTTTGAACCCCTGTGGGAGTCTAGTCCAGGTTAGTTGGACAGATGTCCCTTTTTCGGGGTCTATCCACTCAAAAGCAAACAGCAACTGAGTGTCCTTATGTACGGGCAAGCAAAAGTGAGCATCTTTTAAGTCTAGCACAGTGTACCATTCCTGCTCCAGATTCAGAGCGCTAAGCAAATTATATGGATTCGGTACAGTGGGGTGAATGTCCTGAACTCTGTTGTTGATCTCTCTTAGGTATTGAAGCGTCCGGTAGTCCCCAGTTCCTGGCTTTCTTACTGGTAGCAGGGGGATATTCTAGGACAAATGACAGGGCCTTAAGACCCCAAGAGCCAGGTATTTCTGAATATGGGCCCTTATCCCATCCTTAGCTTCTTTGATTAGAGGATATTGTTTAACACTGATTGGAGAGATAGAGGCTTTTAATTCTACTACTATTGGAGGTTGTTATATGGCTAGACCTAACCCAGCAGTTTCTGCCCAGGCATTAGGATAATCTTTTATCCATTTCTGGGGTAGTTTGCCTGTTTGATCAGTCCTAGGAGGCGCGAAGTGTTGATGTTCATCTTCTACGGATGTTGTCAAAGCCATGACTATGGGAGTTTTTACTGAAGGCTTTAGAAACTCCACTTGGGGACCATCAGGGTTAAAGGTTATTCTAGCCCAGAGTTTGGTAAGCAGATCCCAGCCCATCAATGGGGCTGGGCATTCTTGGATTACTTGGAAAGCGTGGTGGACTTTTCCATTTCCTAGGTCCATAGTCCTCTTAGTTGTCCCAGCCCAATATCTACTGCCATTAGTACCTTTAACAGGGGACCGTTTATTTGATAGGGGACCCAGTGGGGTCTTAAAGGTTGATTATACTGCTCCTGTATCCACTTCAAAGTTCACTGGGGTCCCCTCCACTTTAAATGTTACCCTGAGCTCGGAGAGGGGATCCGAGCCCCGACTTTCCTAGTCCTCTTCTAGAGTCAGCACGGCGGACTGGCATCTCTGCTTCTTTCGGGGGCACTCTTTGGCCTAGTGTCCTGTTTTCTTTACAGTAGGCACACTGATCTGAGGCCAGGGGCAGCCATTGGCGGGGGCCCAGGTATCCCTTTCTGACTCCCTGCTTTTTAACTTCTGGCATATTTGGTGCTCTGACCAGAACCTTAGTCAATGCTTTAGTCTGCCTTTTGCTCCTTTCATCCTCCTTTTGTTCCCTTTCCGTCTCTCTCCTCTGTTCCCTTTCCTCCTCAGTTTCTCTCTTATAATATACTTTCTCAGCATCTCTTACTAAATCTCTCAAGGTCTTATCTTGTAATACATCTAGACGTTGTAACTTTCTCTTAATATCTAGGGCAGCCTGCTCGATAAAGGCCATTGCAACAGATGCTTGTTCATCCTCTGCCTGAGGATCAAAAGGAGTATATTTCCTATATGCTTCCATAATTCTCTCCAGAAACATAGAGGGAGACTCATTAGGCCCTTGGATAATCTCTCTTACCTTGGCCAAATTAGTCGGCCCTCTGGCGGCCACTCGGAGACCCGCTATTAGAGTCTGGCGATAAGTGGACAGATGCTACCTACATTTAAAGGTGTTTGGGTGCCAGTTGGATCGGTTCATTGGCCCGTAGGGACGGAGAGGAAGCATCATAGGGGCTTCCGAGTTTTCTATTATCCGTCACCGGCGGGTTCCTTTAGGTGGCCCAGCTTCCTCCAGGGGAGGAGGGGTTGCTGCTGCTGCAGAGAAGTCCCCTGGAGTGCTTGGGTCTGGCCCAATTGCCTCTAGCGGCGGAGAGGCTGACTCAGCGGCGAGAATATCATCTGGAACGTGTTGGGGGTTGGAGAGCGAGGGTAGAGGATAAGGAGTGGGAGGAGTGTCCAGTCTTGTGACTCAGGGAGAATGGAAGGAAGAGGGGGAGGAGTGGAAGGTTTGAATGATAGGATGCTGGGGGAAGGGGTATATGGCTGTTGATCTGGGTGGCCACGTGGCCCCAGCTGAAAGACAATATCTCTGACTTTTCGGATTAGAGGGAAGTAGAAGGATCCTTCTGGGGGGCCACCTGACTCTGAGAATAGGCCATTCTGAAGCACAGAGAATCTGCCAGGTACGGCATTTTACTGAAAAAGAAAGATTCTGGGCCCTTGAGCGGACATCAGTCCAATGATCAAGTGTCAGGGACAGAGAAGTGGAAGTGCTTTGTCCCATAATGAGAGTTACTCAAACAGGGACAGTGAAGACACAAACGCAACACAGACAAAGACAAACAGTAAACGTTTAACATGAGTCCAAGACAAAGATTAGAACTGAGTAACTGCCAAAACCTGATGGGTTAGACAATAAAGACAGCCGGAAAACTCAACATGAGTTCAGAACAATGACCAAAACTGAGTAGCCGGCAAAACCTGATGGGCTGGCGAACCGAATCCTGAAGCAAAATATAAACGAGTTGAAGAAATTAGTATTCCTTGATTTCTCTAGTCCTCTGGAGTGTCCCCCAGGAACGTGGCCTGTAGCTCTGTGACACATCTGTCAGCCACCATCAGAGAGAGCTAATGCTCTTCACTGACAGCCACTTTGCCAATCCATAACCTGAAACCCAAAACCAGAAAGAGGTGCCTTACTTACCCCGAGAGGAGTCCATTGGGGTCTTTTGTCCGCCGCTGCCGGATATCTCACCTGGGGCCTCCAGATGAATAGGTGGGGCGAACGTCAGAGAAAAAGACCACCAAGAGGCTTTCTCATGCAACAGCAAAGGTTTTATTGGGGGTCCAGCATGCTGGGGCTCAGAGCTCACTTTAGAGGAGCAAAGAACAAAGAGCCCTGAGAACAACTTGAGCAGAGTTTATATCCATTCCTTAGAGAGGGCAGGGACTTTACATACATGATAGCCTCCTTTAGCAATTCATCATATACCATGGGAAAATCAAATAACAACTCTAAAGCATGATTAGCACTTTCATTTGCGGGAACAATTCGGGCAGGGGGTGATTGGTCAGCCCTAAGAAGGGGTATACATTTAAACTGATTGGTTGAATACCTGAGATGTATACTTGCTGAGCTGCAGGGATTCTGGGAAAGGGTTGTTAAGTAACTAGGTAGTCAGGGAAGATTTCAACACACATCTAATGGGCAGATCCGGGAATTGTCTAAACTGCCACAGGAAAGTGCAGCTTGGAAAGTTTACAAACCTGGTTCTTTACATTTCAATTTCAATTTCAATTTCTTTTATTCTTTCAGAACCTTACAGAGAAAGGCAAGAGGCTTAATCCACAATGACTGCTCTTTTGGCCATTTTGGTTTTGGATGCCCACATGGGATCTTTCTTTCGATCCATCTGGTGCTGATAATCTAAGTCACAGCCTCACACAGGGCCAAGAGGCTAATTAAGACACAACCAATTTCAAAGCAATTACTACTCTGAGGTCAGTTACAGAACTCAGTCTCTGAGGAGAATCACACCAGTGTTCAAGGCTAGGTGCACCCAGTCATCTTTTCCAACCACCACATAAATGACCACAATTAAAACCAAAATAATTCCACATGGCCCTCATCTTCTTCCATAGAGTCACTCATCATAACCTCTGGCTGGAGGATTCCTTGAATGGCGCAGCTCAAGAGAGTGTCCAAAATAAGCTTCCTTGCCCCTCATTTGCCTAAACTCAGGGTGGCCTGGACACCCTTCCTGTGAACTAGGATTGATCACATACGTCTGCCGCTAATACTGCTCTACTTCTCCAATTAGAGGCCTACTGACTGTCAGGTATAAATTCCTTATGTGATTTGGATTCATGATTAAACCCAAGCACCTCTGAAGAGCTTGGAAGAACTCATTTGACCCAAAAAATCCCTATACTCCCTTGAAGAAGGTCAGGAACCTAACAGAGGAAGGCAAGAGACATCATCCACAATGACTTATGTTTTTGCCATTTTGGTTTTGGATGCACACATTGGATGTTTCTTTAGATCCATCAGGCGCTGAAAATTTAAGCCATAGCCTCTCACAGGGCCAAGAGGCTGATTCAGACACATGGCTTTCCAAAGCAATTAAGCAAAGAGCCACAGGTGATGCCCATTCATTTCCATTTGAAAACTGTTTCCTTCAGGCTTCACCAAGGGGTGGCCTGAGGCAAAGACCTTCCTGACATTCAGGGCAAAAGATCAATAGGTTAGCAAAAGGCCCAAAACAGGGTTTCTCCACTGAGGCTTTTCTGGTCACACTGATATCTGAGTTTTCTGAGATGCTCCAATTCCCTCCAGCTATCCAGAACATAGCCATGTCGCAGAGTTTGGAGGTGGTACATATTTTGGACACAAAACCATGAACCTATTCTGGAGAGTGGCCAAAATTCAGGAAGAAAACAGAAACTTAGTAAGATAGTAGGTGTTGCCCATCGATAAGGCAACCTGCAGTCCATTACTAAAATGGACAGGATGAATGCTGGGAAGCTTTCTACTAGACAGGACACATCCATTGATGCATTCTCTTTTCTAATGTCTACAACCATGGACACAGTGGGAGACACAGACACAGAAACACTTGCCTTGTCAAAGTTCTTTCTAGAAATAGTCCACTCCAAACCAAACACACCGCCTTTCCTACCTATTCTCAGAACATGAGACAAAACCACAAACTCACACACACACTCAAAAAGGCACCTCCTTCCCCCAAGTAAGTCTGTGACTATCCAGAGTGTCCTTTGACTGGTGGGCCATTTTATGTTCCCCCGAAAAGGCCTGTCTTGTCTTAGATCTGGTCTCCTTGTCAAACACTGTGAAGTTGTCAGGAGCCTGTTCTGACCACTACATGCTTTCTCAGGGAAGGCCCGTCTTCAGAACTCTCCTCGCATTTGGCCATCCTCACATCAGTAGGTACCAAAAAAGACAGACTCTGTCCTTGGTAAATCCAAACATGTGAGCCCACTGGGACTGAGACTGGGACTGGCTCTGTGTGCCTGGCTTCCTGGATCCCAAATTCAGAGAGTTCCATCACCAAGGAAGTGAGGTAGGTCACTTATTTCAAGAATTTAATGAGTTCACTGCCTTGGCAACCACTTTGTTATAACAGTTGCTTCCAAGGGTCCCATGAGATGGAGGATACCCTACTTCCTCTGACACTTTCACTAGTTAGAATGGTATATCAACCATATGGAACCAGAAACAGCTCTCCACATTGTCCTGGTTTGGTCCATATTCTCTCCATTAAGAATAGAGAGGCTGATTCAGACACAACCCTTCATTCTGACAAGGTTGTTTGCCATGGAAGATGACTTTTGCTCTCTCAGGTCCTACATAGCTGCCTAATACTTCTCCAGGGATCATTTCTGCTTGGACCATTGAGTTTCTAAGCAGGTGGAAGATCCCCTACATTCCTGTATTGTAAGACAAACTCTGTCCCTGCTCTTCTGTAAAGGTAGATTGAGGGAACAGTGTATGGTTAGGGTTAATAACAGGTTCGATTTTGGTGAGGAGTCATTCTGTTGGATGAATAATGGTATTGGGAACCTGCGATATTTACAAGAATATATAGGTAAAATATAAGTATGGAAACAGAAATCTAGGTATGATTTGAAGCGCAGAAAGACATTGGGACCTTCATTGGGATACTTAGCTTTGAATTATGTTCTGCACAGATGTCTCAGATAAATCGATATACAATGTTATAGGACCTTGTACCTTGGATGATTGAATGTCGAAGAGAACATCCAGGATAAAAGGGATAGTTGGTAGTATTAGGAAGACAGTTTGTACGTTTAAAAAGAAGAGTGAGTATAAGTTTTGGACCAAAAATTCTTTAGCAATAGGGTTTCGGGTAGAGAGTGAATATGAATGTCAGAACGTGTGAAGAATCAGTCACAATGATGAACTGGGGAAAATATGTAGGAAAGCAGATATCCATAGAGACATTAGGAAATCATGCAAAGTGTAAAGTGAGTGATTGGATTAGACATTTTCAATATGATTGAGTTTCAATATATAATCTTAGGAAAAAACAAATATGTAGTCCCCAAAAAGATTGACAAGTGGGAGCATTAGGCAGCCTGGACATGGATGTTTTTAGTAATCCATGTTCATTTTCCATTTAGACTTTGGTACAATCATAAGTGTGATGTTTGCATTTTCTGACCAGAATATTACTGTGATACAATGTATATGTGGATCAGGTAACATGAGTATTTCTTCCACCATTTCTTGGAGCCATATTTTGAAGATGTATAAATTAGTATTGTGGGTAAAAATAGATGTACCCTGTGTCTATGAATATAGAGATAATGCATGAATAGAGCGTAGTGTGAATAAATAATATTACTTGTTCCAACTTTAAATAATGGATTAAATTGATATCTAAAAATATTCAGGAAATCTTATATTGATATACATACATTCATTTCAACCAGTAATACATCTAATGGTAATATTAGGTTTGTGGTTTATCCTGAAGTGTGTGTGAGTTTTGCTTCAAACTGATTATGGAAATCAAATATAATATTTTTGGAAAGAAGTCTCATGAAAAGACCAGTCAAGAAACATGGAGGAATACTTGTGTTCTGAAGCAGGAAGTGATTGACATTGAAACAAATGTCTAAAAATTTGTGAACTTGTGGATAAAATATATATCCTACGATGTGCATAAACTGCAGAAATAGTAATGTACCATTGTTGAATAAAAATGAACGTCAAATTATATGTCATGTCCCATAGGAGTCTACTTGCGTTGATATTAAACTGGGTCAGTTACTCTAGAAATATTAGGATTTGTGTGCAGCTTTCACTGAAGTCAGTTTTCAGTACTAGGAAACAAATATATATTTCAAGTTGATGAATAATTCTGAGAATAATCTTGTGAAAAATCGATTATAAATCTAAATACATCAACATGAATAAATTTAGGGAGTATATATAAGACACATATATTTCATATTTTGAAAAATCTGGAGAGTATGTATATATATATATATATATATATATATATATATATATATATATACACAAAACATACACACAGACTATAAAAAGTAGCAATACATATGCTAATCGAAATTCATCATTAAATATATATAATTCACATATGCAAAAATAATTATTTTACTGAACATGGATTTTTGTATAATGTTTTTCTATTAGGAAGCTCACCCATAGGTTGAATTTTCAGTTTCAACAGCGTTTAGGAGGAGGGATCTCTTCTCACAATTTGTATCTTCCAAGTCAGACAACACAAAAAAATTAACCTGTGATACCAGGTAGGATTCTATATGTGCATATTAATATACATGTGCTGAATAGTCTATAGAGAAAGGGAGACAGGAATTCACATATTAGTTAATTTTAAAAACACATGGAGAATTATTTTAACCAAAAATTGACTAGATTTATAACACCTACCCTTTATCATGTAAAAGGCAAGTCCAAATATACACCATGCCTCCACTGAACTGCATGTATTTCTATTTTGTTTTGGTTATTTTTCCTCCATCATATTAGGATTAGTAGTCAGAGTCTAGTAGGGTATGGGTTAGTGTCATGGTTTCAGTATTTTGATTGGAAAATAAGAAAATGAATCCAATGTGTATGCAAATATGTGCCACACAAAAATATTCCCACTCTCATCCAGAACAATGAATTGCCATTACCTTCACCCCAAATAAGACACAATTAGAGGAGAAGAGTTAGAAAATCTGTGAATACATATATGGAATGGAACATAATCAGGAGTTCACAACCTTGGAGGTGGTAGAGGAGTTTCCAAAAGTTAGGGTCAGGGTAAACACTCCACAAACATGGAGCTCTGCTGGCCTAAAAACTTCTTGAGAAACTGTCTCTGAGTTCGGGCACTTGAAATATATGTTGTTGTCAGGAGCTTTAGCTTCATTTGTAGTGAGACCATCAAAGATGGGTCTGCATCTATGTGACCTGGAGAACATGGTTTCTTTTTTTTTAATGAACATAAGGGAGCAGTGCTGAATTCTCTCTTTGTAGGTAAACTGTGGCCACTCGGGTCTAAGTGTCTCCCCATGTGGACTGTGAAGCCATTTGGTCATCCTCCACTTTTTGTGGTGTTTCTTGCTGCTGCACTGGGAGTATGGTATTTACTTAACGAAATACAATGAGTTCAACTGGGACAAAATGCTAGAGTGAGTTCTGTCATGTGTGGTGGGTCAGGTTCTCCAGGAGAATGCACCAACAAGTCTTCTATCCAACATAGCTTGTCCCCTTGACCATAGCAACCTGTTTCTTAAAATTGACGTTAAACCTCTCCATATAATGAGATACCTTTACATATAAGGGTCTGCTGGCTACACTATTTCAGTCACAAGCCATTTGGAAGCCAATGGAAGATCCACATGACCCCACCACAGATATTTTATCACACATCTGCACACCACTGCTCTAGGCCCACTACTCAGCAGGCTCCAACTTACTGGCATCTCTGTTCTACACCATTTTCATAAAACCAAGTCAATTAAGCCACTGTCTGGTACACTCATGATCAGAAACAGGACATCGAAAGATTTTCCAGTGCCACCTGGTCATAGGAATTTCAAATATATCATGGTATTTATCTGAGATTAGGAAGATAGACGGTAGGATTAAAAAGAAGGGTGAGTAAAGGATTTGGACATTAAGTTCTGCTTCTCCAATTTGACGCGTATTGTCATGCATGGGCGACTCTCATGCCTGGCCTCCGAAAATCCCAACACAATTCATAGCAATACATCTCTAAGGTCATTTCCAAAACTCCGTTTCTAAGGGGAATCACACCAGAGTTCAAGCCCAGGTGGACCCATTCATCTCTTCCAACCGCCACACAAGTGACCACAATTAAAAACAAAACACTCCCACATGGCCCTCATTTTCTTCCATGTAGACACTCATCATAATCCCTTGCTAGAGGTTTCCATGAGGGACACAGTCCAAGACAGTGTCCAAAATAAGCTCCCTTCCCCCTCATTTGCCTAAAGTCAGGGTGGCCTGGGCACCCTTCCTGTGAACCAGGAGTGATCAAATAGGCCTGCCATTAATGCTGCTCTGCTTCTCGAATTTGAGGCCTACTGACTGTGGGGTTTAGATACTTTATGTGAATTGGAGTCATGAGAAAACCCAAGAATCTCTGGGCTTCCCTCTGCAGGGCTTTGAAGAACCCATTTGAGTGAGTCTAGGAGTTGGACCAAAAGTTCTTTAGCAATAAGGTTTTGGTGAGAGAGTAAATGTAAATGTCAGCACATTTGAAGGGTCATTCCCAATGATGAACTGGAGAAAAGGTATTTGAAAGCAGATATCAATGGAGACATTAGGAAATCAGGCAAAGTACAAAGTGAGTGGTAGGATAAGACATTATTAACAGGGTTGAGTTTGAATATATAATCTTAGGAAGAAACAGATATGTAGTCACCAATAGGAATAATATTTGAGAGCATTAGGGAACCAGGACATGGATGTTGTTAGTAATACATGCTCACATTCAATTTAGGCTTTGGTACAGTCATAAGTGTGACCCTTGCATTTTGTGTCAGGAATATTACTGTGATGAAATGTATAGTATATCAGGTGACTAGAGTATTTTTTCCACCATTTCTGAAAGCAATATTTTAAAGACTTATAAATTAGTATTGGGGATACAAATACATAGACCCTGGGTCTATGAATATAGAGATGATGCCTTAATAGACCATACTGTGAATAAATAATATAACAGGTTCCACTTTTAATATTGGATTGAATTGATATCTGAAAATACATAAGAAATTTTATGTTGATATACAATCATTCATTCCAAACAGTTATACATCTAATGGTAATAATAGAGTTATGGTTTATCATGATGGGTGTGTGAGTTTGCCCCAAAAGTGATTATGGAAATCGAAAACAATGTGTTCAGAAAGAAGTCTCATGAAAAAACCAGTCAAGAAAGCTGGAGGAATACATGTGTTCTGAAGCAGGAAGTGATTGAAAGTGAAACAAATGCCTATAAATTTGCTAAATTGTGGAAGAAATATATATCGTATGATGTGCATAAAATGAAGAAAACTAATATACCAGTGTTGAATAAAAATGAACGTCAGAATAGACATCATGGAACATAGGAATCTACTTGCACCGATGTTAAACTGTGTAAGTTACTGTAGAAATATTAGCATTTGTATATACCATTCACTGAATTTAGTTTTCAGTACTAGGAAACAGATATGTAGTTCAGGTGGATGAATATTTCTGAGAATAATCTTGTGAAAAGTTGATTAGAAATCCAAATATATGAACATTAATGAATTTAGGAGTGTATAATAAGACACATATATTTTACATTTTGAAAAATCTGGAGAATATATATATATATATATATATATATATATATATATATATATACACACACACAAAACCCACACAGAACAATTAAAAGTAGCAATATATATGCCAATCAAAATTCATCGTGAAATTTATATGATCCACATATCCAAAAATATTTATTTTACTGAACATGGATTTATATATAATGTTGTTCACCTAGGAAGCTCCCCCATAGGTTGAATTTTCTGTTCCACAATTTGTATCTGTCAAGTTGGCCACCTCACAAGTATGTACGTGTGATACCAGGTAGGATTCAATATGTGCATACAAATACATGTGCTTAATAGGCTACAGAGAAAGGGAGACAGGAATTCACATATTTGTTAACTTTAAAAACACACGGAGAACTACTTCAATTAAAAATTGACTAGATTTATAACTCCAAACCTATGTATTGCAAAAGGCAAGCCCAACTATACACCACCCCTCCTCTGAACTGCTTGTATTTCTATTCTGTTTGAGTTATTTTTCTCCATCACATTAGGATTAGTAGTCAGAGTCTAGCAAGCTATGGGTTAGTGTCAGGGAATCAGTATTTCGAATGGAAAATTGGAAAATGAACACAATGTGTATGCAAATATGTGCTACACAAAAATCTTCTTATTCTCTTCCAGAAAAATTTATTGTAATTAACTCCGCCCCAAGTAATACAGAATTAGAGAAGAAGAGTTAGAAAATCTGTGAATACATATCTGGAATGGAATATGCTCAGGAGTTCACAACCTTGGAGGTGTTAGAGGAGTTTCCCAAAGTAAGGGACACAGTAAACATTTCTCAAATGTGGAGCTCTGGTGCCCTAAAGACTTCTTGGGAAACTGCCTATGTGGTTGGGCACTTGAAATATATATTGTTTTCAGGAGCTTTTGATTTCTTTCTAGTGAGACCATCAAAGCTGGGTCTGCATCTATGTGACCTGGAGGACATGGATTCTTATTTTCCAATGTACATGAGGTAGCAGTGCGGAATTCTCTCTTTGTAGGTAAACTGTGGCCATTGTGGGCTAAGTGTCTCCCTGGGGGACTGTGAAGCCATTTGGTCATCCTCCAATTTTCATGGTGTTTCTTGCTGCTGCACTGGGACTTTGGTATTTGCTTCACGATATACAAGGAGTTCAAATGGGACATAGTGGTGGAGGAAGTTCTGTCTTGTGCGGTGGGTCAGGGTTCTCAGGAGAATGCACCAAGCAGGCTTCTATCCCTCATAGCTTGCCCCCTTGTCCATAGAAACCTGGTTCTGAACATTGCCCTGAAACCTCTCCATATAACAATATGCCATTTCATTGAACATTCTGCTGGCTGCACCATGTCAGTCACAAGCAATTTGGAAGCTAATGGCAGATTGACATGGCCTCACAAAGATGTTTTATCATACACCTTCCCACCTCTGCTCTAGGCCCACCACTCAGTAGGCTCCAACTTACTGGTATCTCTGTTCTACACCATTTTTATGAATCCCAGTCAATCAAGGCACTGCCTGATAGATTCATGAATGATGTAGGACATCCAAATGTTCCCAGTGCGACCAGGTCATGGGAAATTCAAAAATTTCATGGTATTTATCTAGGCATTTTTCAAGGATGAAGTTGGAGGCACTGTGGGTTTTAATTCATTCGGGAACCATTAAATGGTGAGGATGCTCATTTCAATGAACGCTATCGAGAACTCTCACAGGCAAGACTTTCCAAAGAGTGGCCAAAAGGTCACATGAATCCAGGCTCATTGAGGTCTACAATGTGAGGTCCATGTTTGTTTTGATTCTCAACTATGGCTGACATGCCTTTAAGAATAAAATCATGTGATATCCTGGCTGAGATTCCCAGTGCTCTGTGGAAAGGTACCCTGGGCCTATATCTCAGTTTCCATGGGCGACTCTCATGCGTGTCCTCCTAAAATCCCAACACAAGTCATGGCAATACTTCTCTGAGGTCAGTTTCAGAACTCACTCTCTAAGGGGAATCACGCCACTGTTCAAGCCCAGGTGGACCCAGTCACCTCTTCCAACCGCCACACAAATGAAAACAATTGAAACCAAAAAAAAATCCCACATGGCCCTCATTTTATTTCATATAGACACTGAACATAACCTCTTGCTAGAGGTTTCCATGAGGAGCACAGTACAAGACAGTATCCAAAATAAGCTCCCTTGCCCCTCGTTTGCCTAAAGTTTGAGTGGCCTGGACACCCTTCCTGTGAAACAGGAGTGATCCAATAGGCCTGCATTTAATACTGCTCCACTTCTCCAATTTGAGGCCTACTGACTGTGGGATTTAGATTATTTATGTGTATTGGAGTCATGATAAAACCCAAGCACCAATGGGCTAGCCTCTGCAGGGCTTTAAAGAACTCATTAGACCCAAAGGATCCTTATTCTCACTTGATGGAGGTCAGGAAACTTACAGAGAAAGACAAGAGAATTCACCCACAATGACTGCTCTTTTGGCCATTTTGGTGTTGGATGCATACATGGGATCTTTCTTTACATCCATCAGGTGCTGACAATCTAAGCCACAGCCTCACACTGGGCCAAGAGCCTGATTCAGACACATCCCTTTCCAAAGCAATTAAGCAAAGAGACACAGGTGATGCCCATTCATTTCCATTTGAAAACGGTTTTCTTCAGGCTTCACAAACGGGTTGGCCTGAGGCAAAGTCCTTCCTGACTCAGGGGAAAAGAACAATTGTTAAGCAAAAGGCCCAACCACGGTTTCTCCACTGAGATGTTAGTAGTCACACTGATATCTGAGTTTTCTGAGATGCTCGCCATTCCCTTCAGCTATCCAGTATATGGCCATGTGACAGAGCTTGGTGGTGGTACATATCTTGGACACAAAACCATGAGCCTATTCTGGAGAGTGGCCAGAATTCAGGAAGAAAACTGGAACTTAGGAAGATAGCAGGTGTTACCCATTGATTATGCAAGCCCTGGTCCATTCATTAATTGGGCAGGATGAATGCTCGGAAGCTTTCTAATAGACAGGACACATCCATTGATGCATTCTTTTTTTCTAATGTCTACAACCACGGACACAGTGAGATACACAGACATAGAAACACACACCCTGTGAAACAACTTAGTAGAAACATTTCACTCCAAACCTCAAAACCGTCTTTCCTACCTATTCTCAGAACATGAGACAAAACCACAAACCCACACCAACACCCAAAAAGGCACCTGCTTCCCTCAAGTAGGTCTGTGACTATCCAGAGTGTCCTCTGACTTCTGGACCATACTATGTTCTCCCAAAATGGCCTGTCCTTTATCAGATCTGGTCTCCTTGGTCAACTCTGTGAAGTTGTCAGGAGCTAGTGGTGAGCCACTACCTGCTTTCTCAGGAATGGCCCCTCTTCAGAGCTTTTCTGGTATTTGGCCATTCTCACATCAGTAGGTACCAAGAAAGATTGACTCTGTCCTTGGTAAATCCAAACAAGTGAGCCCACAGGGACTGTGACTGAGACTGGCTTGGATGCCTGGCTTCCTGGATCCCATGTTCAGAGAGTTCCATCACCACGGAAGTGAGGTGAGGTCACTTCCTTCAGGAACTGAATGAGTTCACTGGCTTGGCAACCACTTTGTCCTAACAGTTGCTTCCAAGGGTCACATGAGATGGTGGCTGCCCCAACTTCCTGTGACACTTTCACAAGTTAGATTGGTATATCAACCATAGGAACCTGGGAACAGCTCTCCACAGAGGCCTGGTTTGTTCCATCTTCTCTACATTAGGACGAGAGAGGCTGATTTGGACACAACCCTTCATCCTGGCCAGGTTGTTTGTCATGTAAGATGACTTTTACTCTCCCAGGTCCTTCATAGCTGCCTACATCTTCTCCAGAGGACATTTCTGCATGGACCTTTGAGGTTCTCAGCAGGTGGAAGATCCACTACATTCCTGTATTGTAAGACTAACTCTGTCCCTCCTCTCTGTAATGTTAGATTGAGGGGAAAGTGTACGGTTAGTGTTAATAACATTTTCGATTTGGGTTAGGAATCATTCTGCTGGATGAATAATGGTATTGGGAACCTGTGATATGTATGAGAATATATAGGTGAAATACATGTATGAAAACAGAAATCTAGGTAAGTTTTGAAGCCCAGAAGAGAATTGGGCCGTTGATTGGGATACTTAGCTTTGAATTAGGTTCTGCACAGATGTGTCAGATTAATCAATATTCAATGGCCTAGGACCTTGTACCTTGGATGATTGAATGTAGAAGAGAACATCCAGTCAAAAAAAGATAGTCGGTAGTTAAAGGTTAATAAAATAGGTACTTGTCACTTCCTGTTTCTCTGTATGCTTAACAAAACACTTTTGAAATCTTGAGAACTCTTTGCTAATCTTGTTCCCAGAATGTGCTCTCCCCAACTGCCAAACTGCAGAATGTACTCCCTCACCCGTGTGCACGCACACTGCCCACTCACCCGGACCCATCAATAAACTTTCCTCCCTGCCCTCTCCAAGAAAATTATATAAACTCTGCTTAAGGTGTTCTCAGGGCTCTCATCTCTTTTCAATTGAGCTCTGAGCCCCAGCATGCTGGACCCCCAATAAACCCTTTGCTGTTGCATGTGACAATCTCTTTGTGGTCTCTTCCTCCAAGGCTTGCCCGACCTTTTCATATGGAGGTTCCACTGAAATCCAGCAGCGGCGAATGTGAGACCCCATGTGTCGTGGCTTTCACTATTTGTGTATCTTTCATTATGGGACAGAGCACTTCAATGCCTCTGTCCCTGACCATTGATCACTGGCCCAAAGTCCACATAAGGGCTCAGAATCTTTTTTATTTAGTAAAACACTGGACCTGGAAGACGCTCTGTGCCTCAGAATGACCCACCTTTCGAGTCGGATGGCCTCTAGAAGGATCTTTCTACTTCCCACTAATTTAAAAAGTTAGAGATATTGTCTTTTGGCCGGGGCCACATAGCCATCTGGATCATTCCGCCATATATCTTAACTTTGCAGGACCTCTGCAAATCTCCTCCTCCATGGGTGAAGCCTTTCCTTACCACTGCCCCTGCTCCTACTCCTTCCCCCATGATCTCTCAAACCCTCTGCTCTTCTTCCTTCTCCACCCTCTGTTCTCCCTGAGTCACAAGATTTGACTCTACTGGATTCTCCTCCCCCTCCTTATCCCCTGCCCTCTTCCCCCAATCCCCAACACCCTCTAAGTGATTCCCCTGCTGCTGACTCAGCCTCTCTGCAATTGGAGGAGCACAGCACCCTCCAGATAGCTCCCCAGTGGCACACACAGCCCTTCCTTCCCTTGAGGAAGCTGGCCCGGCTATAGGAACTCGCCAGCAGTGAATAGTTGAAAACACTGGAACTCCCATGATGCTCCCCCTCCATCCCTATGGGCCAAAGATTGACGACGGCCATGGGGGAAAAAATGCAAGCCTACCAGTTTTGGCCATTCTCCTCTTCAGACGTACATAATTGGAAATATAACAATCCCCCTTTTTCTGAGCACCCCACCTGGCACACAGGTCTGGTTGAGTCATTGATGTTTTCACACTAGCCTACTTGAGATGACTGCCAACAACTCATAGGGACTGTCTTCATGACAGGGGATCAAAATAGAATACTCCTGGAAGCTGGAAAAAAATATCCTCTGACCAGATGCGTGACTGACACAACTTCCCAAGATAATCAAAGCCAGCTTTCCTTTGAACCAACCCAACTGTGGCCCCCAAAACTTTGAAGGTAGGGAGCATCTGTTCACTTATCACCGGGCTCTAATAGTGGATTTCCGTGCGGCCGCTAGGCGACCAACTAATTAGGCCAAGGTAAGAGAGATTATTCAAGGGCCTGAAGAACCTCTCTCTATGTTTCTAGAGAGAATTATGGAGGCATATAGAAGATACACTCCTTTAAATCCTCAGGCAGAGGATCAAAAGTCATCTGTCACAATGGCCTTTATTGGGCAAGCTGCCCCGGATATTAAAAGAAAGTTAAAATGCTTAGATGGATTACAAGATATGACTTTGAGAGATTTAGTCAGAGAAGCTGAGAAGGTATACTTTAAGAGAGAAACTGAGGAAGAGAAGGGAACAAAGGGAGGATAAAAGAAACAAAAGACAGACTAAGGCGCTGACTAAGGTCCTGGTCACAACAACAAATAGGCCAGAAATTAAGAAACAGGGAGACAGGAAAGGATACCTGGGCCCACGCCAGAGGCCACTCCTTGCCTCAGATCACTGTGCCTACTGTAAAAAAAAGGACACTGGGCCAAAGAGTTCCCTAGAAAGAGACAGCCACTCCTGCCAGCCATTCTGACTCTTGAGGATGACTCCAAAAGTCGGGGCTAACATCCCCTCCCGGAGCTCAGGGTAACTTTTGAAGTGTAGGGGACCCCAGTAAACTTTGAAGTGGATACAGGGGCAATATACTCAGCCCTCAAGGCCCCATTGGGCCATCTATCAAATAAAAGGTCTCTAGTTCAAGGGGCAAATGGCAGTAAGTATCGGGCTTGGACAACTAAGAGGACCATAGACCTGGGAAAAGGAAAATCCATCAATCCTTCCTAGTAATCACAGAATGCCTGGCCCCATTGATGGGCAGAGATCTGCTCACCAAGCTCTGGGCCAAAATAACTTTTAACCCTGAAGGCAACCAAGTGGGATTTCTAAATCCTTCAGTAAAAACTCCTATAGTCATGGCTCTAACTATGTCAGTAGAAAATGTACATCAACTCACTCAACTTTGTTCAAAGAAACTGCAGGCATTCCTGAAGGATCAAGAACAGAGTTTTCCACTGACCAAATCACAGCAAAAGGACTGAATGGGTAACAAAAGCCTGTCGGGTCCATCAATTGGTTTATGCTTACCCTTCCAAGCTTCCTGGAGGAAAGCACCTAGGAGGAAAAAGACCAGGACAATTCTGGGAAGTGAACTTTACTGAAATTAAGCATGCAAGGTATGGACTTAAATATCTCCTAGTCTTTGTAGATACATTTTCAGGATGGATTAAAGCCTTCCCCACCAAAAAAAAGAAAGAAAGAAAGAAAGAAAGAAAGAAAGAAAGAAAGAAAGAAAGAAAGAAAGAAAGAAAAAGAAAGAAAGAAAGAAACAGCACAAATGGTGGTCAAGAAGATCCTGGAAGATTTTTTTCCAAGATACGACCTGCCTAAGGTAACAGAGTCTGATAATGGACCTGCATTCATGACCCAGGTACGTTAGGGGTTAGCCAGTACCCTGGGGATTACATTGTGCTTATAGACCACAGAGTGCAGGACAGGTAGAATGAATGAATAGAACCATTAAAGAGACCTTAATGAAATTAAGCTTAGAGACCGACATAAAAGATTGGACAATGCTTCTGCCTTATGCAATGTTTCATGCAAGAAATTCTCTCTCTGTTTCTTTGTGTAACCTCACCCACTATGAAATTCCCTATGGGGCCCCTATTCCAGTAAGGGACCTAACCCCAACTCTAAGACCTAACGATCCCTTCCACACCACCATGCTTGACAGACTTACAGCTGTTGAAAGAACTCAGCGATACCTGTGAAAACAGCTGGCCACTGCCTACCAACCTGGAGATGAGGGGACTCCACATCAATATCAAGTAGGAGACTTTGTCTATGTAAGACAACATCAGGTGTCATCCCTGGAACCACACTGGAAAGGACCATACCAGGTTCTACTTATAACACCTACAGTGGTAAAGGTAGACAGAATCACTTCCTGGATCCTGGCCTCTCATCTCAAGCCTGCACCCTGTCCAGACTCTGCCTGGAAACTGGAAGAGACTGGTAACCCTTTCAAATTGTGTATTCGCCAGGTGGATGAAGCTATAGAGTCTCGCCTTGACCACCAGTAGTTCTAACCCTCATCAGCCCTTTCAGCAGCGATGGCTGATCACAAATCCTACTGGAGAAGAAGTATAATCTATCTCACATATAGCCCACTTTGGGACCTGGTGGCCATTTCTCCACCCAGACATTTGTTAGCTGTCTATAGGTCTTTCCTATTAGGATATCCCTGATGAAGAGGATACCACTAAAATTCCATTAAATACCTTTTGTACCATAAATAATGGAAACAAACATTATGGATGTCGGGACAGGTAAGCCAGGTGCAGGTTGGCTAGCCTAGATTACTATGTTTGCCCGGCAGACAATCAAAGCCACAAACAGCAACAGCTGTGTGGAGGAAAAGCCAATTTCTTCTGTAAGTCATGGGGATGTGAGCATACAGGGGCTTCCTGATGAAACCCGAACTCCTCATCAAATTCTGTACACAGCATTGGCCATATGACCAATTAGATAACCAAAACCCATGGCCCCCAGAGGGGTCTCTAGATCCTCAAATACTGTGTGACCTTTTTAACTTCTGCAAGTGCTCAAAAGGGTAAAAGGAGATTCCCCTATGTGGAGGCCTTTTCCCTCCTTCGCTCACATCCTGAACTATGCTTCTCCAATAGATCCTCACCCTCAGCCTTCATCTTCAGACTATCTGCTGTCACTCCAAACTCAGCAACCTGATTTCTTCCCTTCAATTACTAGATCAAAAACCCAAACCAACACCGGTTCTCAGACCATTGCCCCCTGGCTGAGAAGCAGGTACTGAGGTACCCCTCCACCGACTCACTCCTCTCTTCTCTTGTCACTGCCCGCACTGGGTCCCACCAGGTCCTTTTTCCAGCTAACCCATAGCTCAAACCAGCTGAGGAGAGCCCTCAGACCCTTATCCAAATGTAATGAAAATGGCCTTTAAAGTTGCTCTTTCATCACTGAAAACAGGTTACTAAAAATTTAAAGTCCCTCACAGGCTTTGTGGATACTCACTCCCTTCTTCCCCTCTGCTCTACCTGTTCTACTGCTCAAGTTTTGTTGCTAGGAATATCCCAAACCCCTTTCCCATTATTCTTTTACATCTCTCCTTTCTCATTCTCAGATCCATGAAGCTGCTCTAAGCCCCGACTTCTCTGTCTCCCCCCTCTGTACCAGGCCCACAGAAAAGTTTTCACTGACCTTCTCCAGGAGTCTTCACCATGGCTGACTTTAGGACTTTCAGCAAAAAAGTCCCTATAAACGATTTCAGTGTAGATAACCTTCCTCATTTAATGTTGCCCTGTTCCACTTGGCCACTGGCTAAAAATAATCAGCACTCCTAAGCTAGACACCCCCTTACTAGTTTTTCACAAAATATGTGAACAATTCCTCTGGCCTTGAACTGGGGCTTCACAGAGATGGCAACATTTCTAAGATAAAGAAGTTACCATCTGGGCTCCATGGTAACAGCTGGCAGGGGGAAAAAAAGAAAGGGAAGTAAAAGCTCTCCCCCACCCAGTTGTCCTTGAAAAGTTAACTTGCCCAGAACAGAGAAAAAAAAAACAGAAACAAAAACAGCTTTTTGTGAACTTCTGCAGAGTGTGATCTTCTGAGCCACTTCTCTTACATGTTGGGTACAAAATTCTGAAACTACCTAAACTTGGAATTCAGAAGATTAATTGATTACAACCGAAGCAATGCCCTCTGAATCTGGGTGCAACCAAATAGGACTGTTTCACTGTCTTTGGTGCTATCTTAGGTGCCTTGCCTTGTCCGTCCCTACAACAGTATAATTCTATATACTAAAACATTGTTGATGTTTTAATGAAATGAAAAAAGGATGTGATTAATTGTGTAATGGTGCATATGTTACCCAGAATGCTCTATCATGACGCAGGTTCATTTGAAGATCGAATAGGTGGGACATACAACCCGGTTTCACTGGGAACATATGTCCCTCACTTTAGCCATCCTATAAAGAATAGGATTTGCCACAAGGGTGGGCACAGGAACCACTGCCCTGGTCCATGGGACACAACAAATGACCCAGTTAGAAGCAGAAATAGACCAAAACTTAAATATATTAGAAACCTCCATAACAGCTTTGCAGGAATCTTTAACCTCTCTCTCTGAAGTTCTTTTACAGAACAGTTGAGGGTTGGACCTCCTCTTCATGAGTGAAAGGGACCTTTGTGCTGCATTGAGGGAGGAATGTTGTGTGAAGTTGTCAGAAGCCAGTGGTGAGCTACTACCTGCTTTATCAGGAAAGGCCCCTCTTCTTAGCTTTCCTGTCTTTTGGCCATCCTCACATCAGTAGGTACCAAGAAAGACAGACTCTGTCCTTGGTAAATCCAAAAAAAGTGAGACCACTGGGACTGGGACTGGGACTGGTTGTGCTTGCCTGGCTTTCTGAATCCCACGTTTAGAGAGTTCCATCACCCAGGACGTTATGTGAGGTAACCTCAATCAGGAAGTGAATGAAGTCACTGCCTTGGCAACCTCTTTGTCCTAAGAGTTGCTTCCAAGGGTCCCATGAGATGGAGGGTGCCCCTACTTCCTGTGACATTTTCACACGTTGGAATGGTATATCAACCATAGGCACCCGAGAACAGCTCTCCACACAGGCCTGGTTTGGTCAATCTTCTCTACATTAAGATGAAAGAGGCTGATAAAGACACATCCCTTCATTCTGACCAGGTTGTTTACCATGGAAGTTGAGTTTTCCTCCCTCAGGTCCTTCATAGCTGCCTACAACTTCTCCAGGGTATCATTTCTGCATGGTCCTTTGAGGATCTCAGCAGGTTGAAGATCCCCTACATTCCTGTAGTGTAAGACCAACTTTTTCCCTGCTATTCTGTAAAGTTACATTGAGGGAACAGTGTATGGTTAGGGTAATAACAGGTTTTATTTGGGATAGGAATCATTCTGCTGGATGAATAATGGTATTGGGAACCTGTGATATTTACAAGAATATATAGGTGAAATATAAGTATAAAAACAAAAATCTAGGTAAGATTTGAAGCCCAGAAGAGCATTGGGCCCTTGATTGGGATACTTAGCTTTTAAATATCTTCTAAACAGATGTCTCAGATAAATCGATATACAATGGCATAGGACCTTGAAAATTGGATGATTGAATGTAGAAGAAAACATCCACTCATATAGGCATAGTTGGTAGGATTAGGAAGACAGTCAGTAGGTTTAGGAAGAAAAGTGAGTATAGGATTTGGACAAAAAGTTCTTTAGCAATAGGGTTTGCGGTAGAGAGTGAATGTAAATGTCACCACATGTGAAGAGTCAGACACAATGATGAACTGGGGAAAATATATGGGGAAGCAGATATCAATGGAGATATTAAGAAATCAGGCAAAGTATAAATTGAGTGATAGGATTAGACATTTTCAACAGGGTAGAGGTTGAGTATAAAACCTTAGAAAGAATCAAATATTTAGTCACCAATAGGATTGACATTTGAGAGAATTAGGCAATCTGGACATGGATATTGTTAGTAATCCATGCACACTTTCCATTTAGGCTTTGGCACAGTCATAAGTGTGAACTTTGCATTTTGTTTCCAGAATATTACTGTGATAAAGTGCATATGTAGATCAGGTGACATCAGTATTTCTTCCACCATTTCTGTGGGCAATATTTTGAAGGTGTATAAATTAGTATAGGGTGTACAAATAGGTGTTCCCTGTGTCTAGGAATATAGATAAAATGAATGAATAGACCATACTGTGAATAAATAATATTACTGGTTCCAACTTTAAATATTGGATTGAATTGATATTTACAAATTTACAGGAAATCTTATATTGAGATACATACATTCATTACAACCATTTATACATCTAATGGTAATATTAGGTTTATGGTTTATCATGAAGAGTGTGTGAGTTTTGCTTTAAAAGTGATTATTGAAATCTAAAATAAAATGAAGTATCATGAAAAGACCAGTCAAAAAACATAGAGGAATACTTGTGTACTGAAGCAAGAAGTGATTAAAAGTGAAACAAAAGCCTATCAATTTGCAAAATTGTGAATGAAATATATATCCTATGATGTGCATAAACTGAAGAAATAGTCATGTAACAGTGTTGAATAAAAATGAAGGTCAAAATACACATCATGTCCCATAGGAATCTACTTGCATTGATGTTAAAGTGGGTCAGTTACTGTAGAAAAATTAGGACTTCTATGCACCATTCACTGAATTTTGATTTCAGTACTAGGATACAATATGTATTTAAGGTGGATGAATATTTCTGAAAATAACTTTGTGAACATTTGGTTATAAATCCACATTCATGAACATGAATGCATTTAGGGATTGTATAATAAGACACATATATTTTACATTCTGAAAAATCTGGAGAGTGTGTGTGTGTGTATATATATATATATATATATATATATATATATATAGAGAGAGAGAGAGAGAGAGAGAGAGAGAGAGAGAGAGGCATTAAAAGGTAGCAATATATATGCCAATCGAAATTCATCATGAAATATATAACATCCACAGATCCAAAACTATTCATGTTACTGAACATGGATTTATGTATTATATTGTTCAACTAGGAAGCTCACCCATAGTTTTAATTTTCAATTCCAACAACGTTTAGGAGGAGTGACCTCTTCTAAAAATTTGTATCTGCCAAGTCAGCCATCTAACAAAAATGTACATGTGATACCAGGTAGTATTCTATATGTACATTCAAAAATACATGTGCTGAATAGCCTACAGATAAAGGGAGATAGGAATTCACATATTTGTTAACTATAAAACACATGGAGAACTATTTCAATTTAAAATTGACTAGATTTATAACACCTACCCTTTATCATGCAAAAGGTAAATCCAACTATACACCATGCCTCTCTAAACTGCTTGTATTTCTATTCTGTTTGGGTTCTTTTTCTCCATCACTTTAGGATTGCTGCAATCTGGCTGGGCACAATTCAGGAGCCACTTGTCAAAAGAAACTAAAATTACTTTTAGAACCACACATGACTAAAAATTAGCTCCTCGGGAAAAACCCTCAGAGCCCAACTGCCACTACTGGCTTCCCACAAGCTCTCAACCTCCACACTCCTTCTCTTGAGGTCGATTGGCTGGGTCGTGTGGGCAGAGCCCAAAAAGTCCCACAATGAGCAGCTCCGTTGTCTGAAAGGGTGGGGAAACAGCCCAATGGCATTACCACAGAGGAGCCAATCAGCTAGATATTGCTGGGGCTGCTGTGAACCAATCATCAGCTTGCAGTCTGAAAGGGTGGGGAAACTGCTCAATGAGCATCTCCAATGAGCATCACCGCAGAGGAGCCAATTAGCTTGATGTTGCTGGGGCCGCTGTTAGCCAATCATCAGCCGGCAGTCTGAAAGTTTGTTTGGCCCCTTGGGCTGTGCCTCTCAACACCTCCCCCTCTCTGTTTAAACAACAAGCATGTGGCTTAGGGACCATGCCTGCCTTAGGTTGTCCAATAGTACATATGGTGCTTACCCATTATCTTATGAGCTGACCTCAAGGTATCAGCCTCCAGTCTTAGATTGGTACCATTGCAATTGGATCTTACCCGTCACTAGCTACAGGTCCAGTATACAGTCACACCTGTGGAGAGGTCTTTGTACCAGCGGGGGGTGAGGTTCTTTGTCTCACCTCTGTTGGCCCCCAAATTTTAGCTGAACGACCATGACAGCAGAAGGGAGGAAGATACACCAAGCCAATTGACGGCTCCTTTTGGAAAAATTGTACCACCGATGACATCATCAGCAAAAATACCCCAACACTACCACAAGTCAATTCACCAACATATTGTTCACAATGCATGCAGGTGAGTTCACAATGCATACAGGTGATACATAGTCGAGGCAAGTTCTGCAAGCAGTTCAGTGATGGCTATTGCAGAAGCTGTAGATTGGTTTTATCTTTGTCTTTACAGGCACTGGGATGAAGATAGGAATTTTGGCAATAATGGCCAAAGAAAAATTATGTAACATTCCAGAAGGTACTAAAAGAAAACAATTTTCTTAACAATTTACATTGTCTTGAAGAGAATTATTAAATATAATGAAAAGAAAAGGTGAAAGTAAACAAACAGATCTGTTAACCTCCTTTTTTGTACACATTTTAAAACAATCCTCAACAGGTGTTTACCCAATTTAAATTAAAACATTTACATCAAGTGTATAAAAATATATTTGGATCCATTTTTTCATGAGCGCTCATCATATATGATATATGGACATACATACATTCAAACATATAACAAAAAACACAAGTGTGCACACGTAATATAATACATACAACACATAACATAAGAGTAAAGGCCTTATAACATTTTACAGGTGAAATCTCCATTGCAATGTCTAAAAACTCTATAGTCCAAAAATAGAACTGATCAGCAAAACATTAACCTAGGTTTGTATGAGCTCAAAAACCAAAATAGAACTTCATGACATGGGAAAGGGTAATAATAAAACAGATATTGAAAAAAGCATCCTGGATTTGTCACAGATGTAAGAATAGCCAAACTGGAGTTCTGGATATCAGCTGTTATGGATTTGAGCCAAATCATATTCTTTTAATCTGTAGAAATCGCTTTAGTTAGTCTCTCTGGAATCCAAATCGGCTGCTGTTCTCCCTGTGGAAACACACAAACAGACCTCCAACTCCAGACAATTACTGGGTCAGGACATTTCCATTGTCCTGTTAGAATATCCTTCCAAAGTACCTTGGGCTTATGTACATTTTTTGGACACATATGCCTTTCCACAGGAATAAGCCCTGATGAATCCAAATTTCCAAAGTTTAGAGTAAAAAGGGTTATTTTAAGTTTATCTTTGGGGAATATATACCCCTTCCCAATTTCTTTTTTTTTTTGTTTAATTAGTACGTTTTAATAGTTTGATGAGCTCATTTAACTATGCCTTGTCCCTGCGGATTGTATGGGATTCCTGTTATATGAGTAATGCAAAATGATGAGCAAAATTCTTTAAAAGAGGTAAAAGTATAACCAGGGGCAACATCTGTTTTTAACTGTTTTGGAATGCCCACAGTGGCAAAATTTTGTAAGCAATGAGCTATAACATCTTTAGTTTTTTTTCTCCGGCATGAAGGGAGTCCATCAAAAATTCAGAAGAAGTATCAACTGTAACATGCAAATATTTTAATTTTCCAAATTCTGGCAAGTTTGTGACGTCCATCTGCCAAATATGGTTAGGTATCAATCCTCTAGGATTGACTCCAAGATTAACTTGTGGTAAAATGGTCACACAATTTTGACATTGTTTTATTATTTGTCTAGCTTGTTCCTTAGTTATTTTAAAGCGCTTATGTATAGTATTAGCATTGACATGGAATTTTTTATGAAAATTTGTAGCTTCTTCTACTGTAGAGAAAATATGTATGTCATGCGTAGTTTTATCTGCTAAATCATTACCCAAACTAAGGGCTCCAGGCAATCCTGTATATGTCCTGATATGCCCTATAAAGGACGGATCTTTTCTGTCCCAGATTAGACTTTGTATAGTGGAAAGAAAAGAGAAAACAGGAGAGGAAGGGGAAATTTGTTTCTTCCTAAGATTATATATTGAAACTCAACCCTGTTGAAAATGCATAATCATATCACTCACTTTATACTTTGCCTGATTTCATAATGTCTCTAAAGATATGTGGTTTCCTGCATATTTTCACCAGTTCACCATTGTGACTGACCCTTCACATGAACTTATGTTCACTTTCACTCTCTAACCACAACCCTAATGCTCCAGAACTTTTGTTCCAAATCCTATACTCACTCTTCTTCCTAAACCAACTCTGTACCTAATTCTACCTACTATCCGTTTTTGACTGGATGTTCTCTTCAACATTCAATCATTCAAGCTACAAGGTCCGATGCCATTGTATATCTATTTATCTGAGACATCTGTACACAATGTAAATCAAAGTTAAGTATCCCAATCAAGGGCCCAATGCCCTTCTGAGCTTCAAAATTACCTAGATTTCGGTTTTAATTCATATATTTAACCTCTATATTTTTATAAATATCTCAGGTTCCCAATACCATTATTCATCTCGCAGGATTATTCCTAACTCAAATCAAACATTTTATTAGCCCTAAGAATACACTGTTCTATCAACCTATATTTAAAGAAAAGCAGGGACAGAGTTGGTCTTACAATACAGGAATGTAGGGGATCTTCCACCTGCTGAGAACCTCCAAAGTCCATGCAGAAATGAATCCTGGAGAAGATATAGTCAGCTATGAAGGATCTGCGAGAGCAAAAGTCATCTTCCATGGCAATCACCCTGGTCAGGATGAAGGGATGTGTCTGAATCAGCCTCTCTCTTCTTAATGTAGAGGAGATTGACCAAACCAGGCCTGTGTGGATAGCTATTCCCGGGTTCCTAAGGTTGACATACCATTCTAACTTGTGAAAGTTTCAAAGGAAGTAGGGGAAGCCTCCATCTAATGGGACACTTGGAAGCAACTATTAGGACAAAATGGTTTACAAGGCAGTGAATTTATTCAGTTCCTGAAGGGAGTGACCTCACCTCACTTTCTTGGTGATGGATCTCTCTGAACTTGGGATACTGGAAACCAGGCACATAGAGCCAGTCCCAGTCCCAGTCCCAATGGGCTCACTTGTTTGGATTTACCAAGGACAGAGTCAGTCTTTCTTTGTACCTACTGATGTTAGGATGGCAAAAGCAAGGAGAGCTCTGAAGAAGGGCCTTTCCTGAGAAAGCAGGTAGTGGCTAAACACTAGCTTCTGACAACTTAACAGAGTTGGTCAAGGAGAACAGACCTGAGACAGGACAGGACTTTTCAGGGGAAAATTGTATGGCCCACCAGTCAGAGGACACTCCCTAGAGTCACAGACCTACTTGGGGGAAGGAGGTGCCAATATGGGTGTGGTTTTGGGTTTATGATTTTGTCTCATGTTCTGAAAATAGGTAGGAAAGGTGGTTTGTTTTTTGGGGTTGAACTGTTTCTAGTAAGACGTTTGACAAGGCGAGTGTTTCTATGTCTGTGTATCCCACTATGTCCGTGGTTGTAGAAATTAGAAAAGAGAATGCATCAATGGATTTGTCCTGTCTTGTAGAAAGCTTCCCAGCATTCATCCTGCCCAATTAATGAATGGATTGCAGCTTTCCTTAAGGATGGGCAACACCAACGATCTTAGTAATTTTCAATTTTCTTTCTGAATTCTCGCCAATCTCCAGAATAGGCTCATGGTTTTGTGTCCAAGATATGTACCACCTCCAAGCTCTGTGACATGGCCATGTACTGGATAGATGAAGGGAATGGCGAGCATCTCAGAAAACGCAGATATCAGTGTGACCAGTAAACTCTCAGTGGAGAAACCCTTCTTTGAGCCTTTTGCTTACATAATGTTCTGTTGCCTTGAATGTCAAGAAGTACTTTGTTTCGGACCACCCCTTTGTGAAGCCTGAAGAAAACAGTTTTCAGATCTAAATGAATGGGCATAACCTGTGGCTCTTTGCTTACTTGCTTTGGAAATGGATGTGTCTGAATCCAACTCTATGCCCTGTGTGAGGCTGTGTCTTAGATTCTCTGCAACTGATAGATCTAAAGAAAGATCCCATGTGTGCATCCAAAACCAAAATGGCCAAAAGAGCAGTCATTGTGGGTGAAGTTTCTCTCCATCCTCTGTTAGGTTCTTGACGTCCATCAAGTGAGAATTGGGATCCTTTGGGTCAAATGAGTTTTTCAAAGCACTGCAGATGTGGTTGGGTTTTCTTATGACTGAAATTCACATAAAGAATCTACACCTAACAGTCAGTAGGCCTCAAATTGCAGAAGAAGATCAGTATTAATGGCAGGTGTATTTGATCAATCCTGGTTCACTGGAAGGGTTTCCAGGCCACCCTGACTTTAGGCAAATTAGCGGCAAGGGAGCATGTTTTGGACACTGTCTTGGGCTATGCCCCTCATGGAAACGTCCAGCCAGAGGTTATGATGAGTGTCTATATGGAAGAAGATGAGGGCCATTGGGGAGTGTTTTGGTTTTAATTGTGGTCATTTGTGTGGCATTTGGAAGAGATGACTGGGTCCACCTGGGCTTGAACTCTGGTGTGATTCCCCTTAGAGACTGAGTTCTGGAACTGAGCTCAGAGAAGTATTGCCATTAATTGTGTTGGGATTTTATGAGACCACGCATAAGAGTCGCCCTTTAAACTGAGATCTAGCATTGAAGTGCTCTGTCCCATAATGAAAGATCCACAAACAGTGAAAGCAACGACACAAGAAACAGACAAGACAAGACAATAAAGACAGGCAATGGACGTCCAACACTGAGATCAGGACTGAGTAGCCGGCAATAACCAATGGGCTGGCAATACCGAATCCAAAACAAAATATCACTGAGTCGAGGAATCTATTATAACTAAATTTCCCAAGTCCTCTGGGGCGTCCTCCAGGAACGTGGCCTGTGGCTCTGTGACACGTCTGTCAGCCACTGTCGGAGAGAGCTCACACTCTTCATCAATAGCCATTTTTCCAAGTCCTAACCTGAAACCTGAAACCAGGAATAGGAGACTTACTTACCCCAAGAGTAGCCCGTTGGGGTCTCTCATCCGCCGCTGCCAGATATCAGTGGAAACTTCATGTGTAAAGGTCGGGCGTGCATTGGAGGAAGAGACCACCAAGAAACTGACTCATGAAACAGCAAAGGGTTTATTGGAGTTCCAGCATGCTGGGGCTCAGAGCTCACTTGAATACAGCAGAGAGCCCTGAGAAGAGCTTGAGCAGAGCTTATATACTTTCCTTGCCGAGGGCAAGGAGGAAAGTTTATTGATGGGTCAGTGGGAGTGGGCAGTTTGCATGCAACCAGGTGAGAGAGTAAATTCTGCAGTTTGAAAACTGGGGACAGCACATTCTGGGAACAAGATTAGCAAACAGTTCTCAAGATTTCAACAGTGTTTTGTTAAGCATAGAGAAAAACAGGAAGTGACAAGTACCTATTTAATTAACCATTCAATAACAACTATACCTTTTTAAATGGATGTTCTCATCTACATTCAATCTTCCAAGGTACAGGGTCCTATGACATTGTATATCAATTTACCTGAGACATCTGTGCAGAACGTAATTCAACGCTAAGTATCCCAATTAAGGGCCCAATGCCATTCTGGGATTCAAATCTTACTTAGATTTCTGTTTTCCTACATATATTTCAACTATATATTCTTATACATATCGCAGCTTCTCAATAGAATTATTCATAAACAGAATGATTCCTAACCCAAATCAAACATGTTATTAACCCTAACCCTACAGTGTTCCCTCAATCTAACTTTAAAGAAGAGCACGGACAGAGTTGGTCTTATAATACAGGAATGTAGGGGATCTTTCACCTGCTGAGAACCTCAAAGGTCCATGGAGAAATAAGCCATGGAGAAGATGTAGGCAGCTATGAAGGACCTGAGAGAGCAAAAGTCATCTTCCATGGCAAACAACCTGGTCAGGATGAAGGGATGTCTCTGAATCTGCCACTCACACCCTGTGAACTGCGCCACTTCACAGGTGAATAACGAGTTAGAACGACAAAAAATTATCTTGTTAGGATCTTACAGAAAAATGGGTGTGCACCGAAACCTAGAAGAATGATTTCCACCAATGAGGTCCGGTAATTGAGTCTCAAACACGAGCCAAATGTGCGACCGGAGATCCGGGCTGACAAATCTGTGTGGCCTGCCCCGTGGCTAGAGACAGCAGGGCACCACCTAGAAGCGACCAGCCGGCAGGGAGAAACGTTGCTGCAGATTCTGTGGAATCCTGCTGGCTGACCTCCAACTGAGCCCCGGGCTGAGTTTGGGATTTCAAACGGGGAAGGAAGTGCTACAGTTCTATCCCCCCACAATAAAAACTCCACCAAGGAAACCAACGGTCACCATCTTGGAGAGCAGAAGTAACCACCGCCACTCTCCAACAGATTGCAACAATAAAACAGGTTTGTGTTACTCAGCTCATCTCCCATACAGCAGGGAATTCACATAAAATCTCTCTTAGGCTTTCCATTGGAGAGATTATCAGAGAGAGCCTGCATAAAGACGTCGGGAAAACTACAGGCACCTGACCTTCAACTTCCCCTCCCATCAGCGGCGAAAACGAAACCTGTCTAGCCAGAGCTGGGAGAGGGGCAAGAGGAAAAAATCAAAACAATAGAGTGCCGGGGTTCCCCATAGACACCATCCACACCCAAGAAACGGCAGGCCCAGAGGACAGTATGAGCTGCCGAGAGGCATCACTCATGGGAAATCTGGTCTAGCACGAGAAACCAGGACTAGCAGGAGATAACAGGGGACTAGAGGCCAGGCCCGCGTGACTGGGCGGCTGGAGAACGCCCGCCCACTGGTCACAAACAGCCCGCTGCTGGTGCGACTGGGTGGCTGGTGCCCGCCTGCCTACCAGCGACCAATCGCCCGCTGGCTGCACGTGCAACTGGGTGGCTAGAGATCTCCCGCCCACCAGTGACAGCCCACCCGCTGACTGTGTGACTGGACAGCTGGAGACCGCCCGCCCGCCGGCGACCGGGAGTTGAAAACAAACAGAGACAGATCAGTCCCAGCCCACTCCCATTTGAACACCCTGGCAAGGAGCCTGGGGCCCGCCATAGCAGACAGGTGACATCACTAGAGCTCGGCCATCGCAATTCCTTCCAAGCAGAATTCACTTTAGCAGGCATAGTCTACCAACACAAAGGAGAGACAACAGATATATTAAACCAAAACAAATCTATAGAATAGAGCAGAAAAACAGCAATCAAATAGAGATGGAAAACAACGTGAACATCATGAAAAAACAAAGGAAAAAAATGTGTACAAACAATGCAGGACAACTTAATTCTACAGGAGGACCTAGAATCATCAGAAACAGGGATAGGGAAAAAAACTCAAGGCTTACCTAACTCAGATGGAAAGGGATATTAGAGAATACATGAATCAGCAAGTCCTAGCAATAAAAGTATATTTTGAAAATGAATTAAACAAATTCAAATGGCAAAGAACAAGCTTTACCAGGAGATAGAGATCTTAAAAAAAATCAAACAGTAATCCTAGAAATGCAGGAATCTATTAATTAAAACTCAAACGAGAATATTACAAATAGACTAGATCAAATAGAAGTCAGAACATCAGATAATGACGACAACGTTTATCAACTTGAAAAGAATATAGTCAACACAGAAAAGATGCTTAAGTCCCAAGAGCAGTCTATTCAAAAGATATGGGATGTCATAAAAAAAACAAATTTCACAGTCATCGGAATAGAAGAAGCCATAGAGATTCAAACCGAAAGAATGGACAACATATTAAATGAAATAATTCTAGAAAACTTCCCAGAGATGAAAGATGGAATGGATTGCCAAATCCTTGAAGACTACAGGACCCCAAACATTCAAAACCATAATAGACCAACTCCAAGACATATAATTATGAAGATAGCCAAAATACAGAACAAGGAGAGAATATTAAAAGCTACGAGAGAAAGGAGGCGGATTACATTCAGGGGTAAACCAATTAGATTAACGACTGATTTTTCATCACAAACTTTGAAAGTGAGAAGATCCTGGAACAATGTATTTCAAACACTGAAAAATAATGAATTCCAATAAAGAATACTGTATCCAGCAAAATTAAGCTTCAGATTTGACAATAAAATTAAAGTCTTTCACAATGAATAAAAACTAAAAGAATTCACACCCATAACACCAGCACTGCAAAGGATTTGGGCAAAATACTACAAGAAGAAGAATTGAAAAATAGTGCCCCAAACTAACAGTGGGAGGTATCTCAGTAAAGGGGGAGGAAAATAACCAAAAAGTAAAAACTAGCCAAACTAAAATAAATAAATAAATTAACATGAATGGATGTACAAATCATATTTCAATTGTAACCTTAAATGTTAATGGCCTAAACTCACCATTCAAGAGACATAGGGTAGTAACCTGGATCAAAAAAACAAATCCAACAATATGCTGCTTTCAGGAGACTCATATGATAGGTAAAGACATACACAGGCTGAAAGTAAAAGGTTGGGAAAAATCATACCACTCACAGGGCACACGGAAGCAAGCAGGAGTGGCCAAACTCATATCAAATACAATCAACTTCAAACCTACGTTAATCAAAAGGGATAAAGAAGGACACTATATAACGTTAAAAGGAACCATCCACCAACATAACATAACAATTACCAATTTGTATGCAGCAAACAAATGAGCTGCCACACTCATAAAACAAACTCTTCTCAAGTTCAAGAGTCAAATAGACTACAACATAATAATTATAGGTGACGTCAACAGACCGCTCTCACCATTAGACACATCCTCTAGACAAAAACTGAATAAAGAAACTATAGAACTCAACAGCACAATCAATAACCTAGACTTAACCGACATATATAGAATATATCAACCATCATCAAGTGGATACACCTTCTTATCAGCAGCAGATGGATCCTACTCAAAGATAGACCATATATTAGGTCATAGGGCAACTCTTAGTAAATATAAAGGCGTGGAGATAATACCATGCACCATATCAGATCATAATGAAATGAAACTGGAAATCAATGATAAAAGAAGGAAGGAAAAATCCTACATCACATGGAAAATGAACAATATTCTACTGAATGATCAACTGGGTTACAGAAGACATTAAGGAGGAGACAAAAAAATTCTTAGAGACAAATGACCATACAGACACAACCTACTGTAATCTATGGGACACAATAAAAGCAGTTTTAAGAGGAAAATTCATTTCTTGGAGTTCTTTCCTCAAAAAAAGAAAAAAACAACAACAAATAAATGAACTCACACTACACCTCAAAAACCTAGAAAAGGAAGAGCAAAACAACAGCAAATGTAGTAGACGACATTAAAATAAGAGCAGAAATCAACGAAATTGAAACAAAAAATCATTGAAAAAATTGATAAACTAAAAGTTGTTTCTTTGAAAAAATAAATAAGATTGACAGGCCCTTAGCCATGATAACGAAGAGAAGAAGAGAGAGAACTCAAATTATTAACATAGGGGGTGAAAAATGCAATACCACAACAGACACTACAGAAATATAGAAGATAATTAGAAAGTATTTTGAAACCCTATATTCCAATAAAATAGAAGATAGTGAAGATATCAATAAATTTCTTAAGTCATACGATCTGCCCAGATTGAGTCAGGAAGACACACACAATTTAAACAGACCAATGACAAAGGAAGAAATAGAAGAAGCCATCAAAAGATAACCAACGAAAAAAAGCCCTGGACCGGATGGGTAAACAGCGGAGTTCTACAAAACCTTCAAAGAAGAATTAATACTGATTCTTTTCAAGCTCTTTCAAGAAATAGAAAAAGAAGGAGCTCTTTCAAATTCATTCTATGAGGCCAAAATCACCCTGATCTTGAAATCAGACTAAGACACTTCAAAGAAACAAAACTACAGACCAATATCTCTAATGAACTTGGATACAAAAATTCTCAATAAAATCCTGATGAATCGAATACAAAAGCATATCAAAAAAAATTGTGCACCATGATCAAGTAGGATTCACCCCTGGGATGCAAGGCTGGTTCAATATACGGAAATCAATAAATACTATTCACCACATCAATAGACTTAAAGACAAGAACCATATGATCATCTCGATAGATGCAGAAAAAAACATTTGACAAAGTACAGCATCCCTTTATGTTCAAAACACTAGAAAAACTAGGGATAACAGGAACTTACCTCAACATTGTAAAAGCTATATATGCTAAACCTCAGGCTAGCATCATCCTAAATGGAGAAAAACTGAAGGGATTGCCTCTAAAATCTGGAACAAGACAGGGATGCCCTCTATCACCACTTCTATTCAATTTAGTTCTTGAAATTCTAGCCAGAGCAATTAGACAATAGAAATTAAAGGCATAAAAATAGGAAAACAAGAACTTAAATTATCACTATTTGTGGATGACATGATAATATATATAACAGACCCAAAAGGGTCTACAAAGAAACTGCTAGAGATAATAAATGAATTAAGCAAAGTGGCAGGATATAAAATCAACACGCATAAATCAAAGGCATTTATGTATATCAGGAGCAAAACTTCTGATATGGAAAGGAGGAAAAACCACTCCATTCACAATATCCTCAAAGAAAATAAGATACTTGGAAATCAACCTAACAAAAGAGGTGAAAGATTTATATAATGAAAACTACAGAATCCTAAAGAGAGAGATAGAAGAAGATCTTAGAAGATGGAAAAATGTACCCTGTTCATGGATAGGCAGAACTAACATCATCAAAATGGTGATATTACCCAAAGTTCTCTACAGGTTAAAATGGATGCCAATCAAAATCCCAACGGCATTTCTTGTAGAAATGATAAAGCAATCATGAAATTCATATGGAAAAACAAAAGACCCAGAATAGCAAAAGCAATTCTAAGCAGGAATTTGAATCTGGAGGTATAGCGATACCAGAGTTCAAACTGTACTACAAAGCAATAATTATAAAAGCAGCGTGGTACTGGTACCAAAACAGGCAGGTGGATCAGTGGTAGAGAATAGAGGACACAGAAATCAATCCACAAAATTACAACATTCTTATATATGATAAAGAGGCTAAAAGCATATTGGGAGATGGATAGCATCTTCAACAAATGGTGCTGGGAAAATTGGAAATCCATATGCACCAAAATGAAACTGAATCCCTTTCTCTCGCCATGCACAAAAGTTAACTCAAAATGGATCAAGGAGCTAGTGATGAAATCAGAGACACTGCATGTGATAGAAGAAAAAGATGGCTATGATCTACATACTGTGGGGTCGGGCTCCAAATTCATTAATAGGACACCCATAGCCCAAGAGTTAATAACAACAATAAACAAATGGGACTTACTTAAACTAAAAAGTTTTTTCTCTGCAAGAGAAACAATAAGAGAGGTAAATAGAGAGTCTACATCCTGGGAACAATTTTTTACCCCTCACACTTCAGATAGAGCTCTAATATCCAGAATATACAAAGAACTCAAAAAATTAAACAATAAGATAACAAATAACCCAATCAACAAATGGGCCAAGGACCTGAACAGACACTTCAGAGAGGAGGACATACAATCAATCAACAAGTACATAAAAAAATGCTCACCATCTGTATCAGTCAGAGAAATGCAAATCAAAACCACCCTAAGATACCATCTTACTCCAGTAAGATTAGCAGCCATTATGAAGTCAAACAACAATAAGTGTTGGCGAGGATGTGGAGAAAAGGGTACACTTGTACACTACTGGTGGTACTGAAAATTGATAAGGCCAATTTGTAAAGCAGTATGGAGATTTCTTGGAAAGCTGGGAATGAATGCACCATTTGACCCAGCTATCACCCTTCTCGGACTAGAGGGTCTTAACAGAGCGTACTATAGGGATACTGCCACATCAATGATCATAGCGCCACAATTCACAATAGCTAGACTGTGGAACCAACCTAGATGTCCTTCAATAGATGAATGGTTAAAAAACTGTGGAATCTATACACAATGGAGTATTACTCAGCACTAAAAAATGGCAAAATCATAGACTTTGCAAGGAAATGGATGGCATTAGAGCAGATTATGCTAAGCTAAGCTAACCAATCCTTAAAAAAATGCCAAATGTCTTCTTTGATATAAAGAGAGCACCTAAGAACAGAACAGGGAGGAAGAGCATGAGAAAAAGATTAACATTAAACAAAGACGAGTGGGGGGATAGAAAGGGGGAGAGAAGGGAAAGCATATGGAAATGGTAGGAGACCCTCAATGTTACACAAAATTACATATAAGAGCTTGTGAGGGGAAATGGGGGGAAAACAATGGAGAGAATTGAACAACAGTAGATGAGGTAGAGAGGAAAGATGGGAGGGGAGGGGAGGGGGGATAGTAGGGGATAGAAAAGGTAGCAGAATACAACATCACTATTATGCCATTATGTACAAATGTGAATGTGTAACCAATGTGCTTCTACAATTCGTATTTGGGGAAAAATGGGAGTTCATAACCCAATTGAGTCAAATGTATGAAAGATATTATATCATGAGTTTTGTAATGTTTTGAACAATCAATAAAAATAAATAAATAAATAAAGGTTTAAAATTGAGTGGCAAGAAATCAGCTAAAAAAGTGTTGAGATGCATTCATTTTGCTAAGCAGAAACTTTGTTTTGTGTAGTTGTATCTATCACAAATTTATTTTACCAGAAAACTGGCTTTTGAAAATACACTTAATTGAGATTAAAGGATAATCCACCTACCTTCATGAAAAATTCATAGCATTTCCTATATTTTTCATATTTCAATTTTTGGTAAATATTTTGTCATGGACCAGGTCTAGTCTTAGGCTATTCTTTCAGAATACTGCCTCATCTGATAAGTTGGTACAATGTGTTGGATTGTTCTTTTCATCTTTTATTTAATAGTTTCTAGCTGATAATGTGTATTTTTCATTATCTTTATTTGGACATACATACCCAACGATATATTTGCATTTTATGTTTTACTGGGAAGAGACTCATCAAAAGCTCTGTATTATATGTATCAACAATCAAACATTTAGAGCATGCAATTATTCTTAATTTTGCATGAAAATATCTTTGTACCATTTACTTATAAAAATTTAGAACTATTAAAAATGTCCCTACTGTAATAAGTAACTAATTACCAGAAAAATTAAACAATTCACTTTATATCAATTATGAATATGAAAAGTACTAAAATAAGTATTTGGCAATTAATACATAATTGATAGAAATTGAAATCATAAGAAAGCCATTTAAAATGTCAGTGCATATGGTCCTTAAATAATAGGTTGTTCAAAAAAATTTCTCTAATTCATAAGATATAATATGCCATATTACAGCGTAACGTGATAAAAAACATTAAATTATCAATATTGATAATAAAGAATGATACCTTTTTTATTAAATATGTTTATTTGATTTTCATTGTAAGATGTTAATTCTGGAAGACTTCAGAATTAAGAAAGTCTTGGTGTATATTATTTCTAACAGGCTAATCAAAGTACTTTTAAATATATATGTATATATATATATATATATATATATATATATATATATATATATATATATATATATATATATACATAATATATGTAATGCATATGCATGAATATAGACACATATGTATAATAAATGTATTGTAATATATCTATCAGGTGATTATAATTATTAATTTTTTTAAAAAAAATAGTGACTATAAAAAACAGTCTCAAATTTAAATTTCATAGCATACAACTGTTTGTAATGCCATGAGAGAAAAATAGATATGGAGGAAAAACGAAAAAGGAAGAGAGAGAAGGGGAAAAATGAGGAAGAAAGTGAGTAAAGAAGAGGGAGAGGCGTGTTCGATGTTAAGACAAAAGTGGAGCGGCTGGGTTTGTGATTCAGTGTTAACATGTTTGCCTAGTATGTGTGAGGAACTGGGTTCTATTCTCAGCACCACATACAAATAAAGAAAATGAAGATCCATCAACAACTTAAAAAATAAAAAATAAAAAACTAGAAATATTACTAAAATCCCAAGCATTTATGAATGTTAAATAATAAAATATATGTTACATAGCCTTATGTAATTTCTAGACTCCCCAAAAAAGTCATTAAATGTTGGATTATTAGTGCTATAACTAAAAATCCATTGCTCTTTCCTCTACATTCTGTGGCATTCTAGTGCTAAAATAAATTGTAGTATAACACCAAAAAAAAAAAAAAATCCTAATATTTCTACAGTAACTGACCCAGTTTAACATCAATGCAAGTAGATTCCTATGGGACATGATATGTACTTTGAAGTTTATTTTTATTCAACACTGGTACATTTCTATTTCTTGAGTTTATGCACATTATAGGATATATATTTCATCCACACGTTCACAAATTTATAGGCATTTATTTCACTTTCAATCACTTCCTCCTTCAGAAAACATGTATTCCTCCGTTTCTGACTGGTCTTTTCTTGAAACTTCTTTCCAAACACATTATTTTCGATTTCCATTATCACATTTGAAGCAAAACTCACACACCCCTCATAATAAACCATAACCCTAATATTACCATTAGATGTACAACTGGTTGGAATGAATGATTGTATATCAATATAAGATTTCTTACTTAGTTTCAGATATCAATTCAATCCATTATTTAAAGTGGAACCAGTTATATTATTTATTCACAATGTGGTATTTTCATGCATTATCTCTATATTCATAGACACAGGGTACACCTCTTTGTACCCCCAACACTAATTTATACGTCTTCAAAATATTGCTCCCAGAAATGTTGGAAGAAATACCCATGTCACCTGATCTACATATGCATTTTATCACTGAAATATTCTGGACACAAAAAGCAAAGGTCACACTTATGATTGTATCAAAGCTAAATGAAAAGTGAACATGGATTACTAAAAACATCCATGTCCAGGTTGCCTAATGCTCTCAAATGAAAATCCTATTGGTAACTACAAATTAGTTTCTTCCAAAGATTATATATTCAAACTCAACCCTGTTGAAAATGTCTAATCCTCTCACTCACTTTATACTTTGCCTGTTTTTGTAATGTCTCTATTGGTATCTGCTTTTCCACAGTTCATCATTGTGACTAAATCTTCACATGTTCTGAAACTTACATTCACACTCTAATCGAAATCCTATTGCTAAAGAACTTTTGGTCCAAATCCTATATTCACTCTTCTTCTTAAAACCTACCTACTATCTTCCTAATCCTACCGACTATCACTTTTTGACTGGAGGTTCTCTTCTACATTCAATCATCCAGTTACAAGGTCTTATGCCATTGTATATCGATTTCTCTGAGACATTTTTGCAGAATGTAATTCAACGATAGGTATCCCAATCAAGGGCCCAATGATTTCTGGGCTTCAAATCTTACTTAGATTTCTGTTTATGTACATATATTTCACGTCTGTATTCTAATAAATATCACAGGTTCCAATAACATTATTCATCCAGCAGAATGGTTCCTAACCGAAAATGAAAATGTTATTAACCGTAACCATACACTGTTCCCTCAATCTAACTTTACAGAAGAGCAGTGACAGTGTTGGTCTTACAATACAGGAATGCATGGGATCTTCCACCTGCTGAGAACCTCAAAGGTACATGCAGAAATGATCCCTGGAGAAGATGTAGGCAGCGATGAAGGACCTGAGAGAGCAAAAGTCATCTCAATGGCAAACAACCTGGTAGAATTAAAGAATGTGTCTGAATCAGCCTCATTCTTCTTAATACAGAGAAGATAGACCAAACCATGCCTGTGTGGAGAGCTGTTCCCTGGTCCCTATGTTTGATATACGATTCGAACTTGTGAAAGTGTCACAGGATGTAGGGGCATCCTCCATCTCATGGGAACCTTGGAGGCAAATGTTAGGACAACGTGGTTTCCAAGGCAGTGACCTCATTCAGTTCCTCAAGGAAGTGACTTCACCTCACTTCCTTGGTGATGGAAGTCTCTGAACTTGGGATCCAGGAAGCCAGGCACCCAGAGCCATAACCCGTCCAAGTCCCAGTGGTCTAACTTGTTTGGATTTACGAAGGACAGAGTCAATATTTCTTGGTACCTACTGATTTGAGGATGGCCAAATGCCAGGAAACCTCTGAAGAGGGTCCTATCCTGATAAAGCAGGTAGTGGATCACCGCTGGCTCCTGACTACTTCACAGAGTTGGCAAAGTATAGCAGATCTGAGACAGGACAGGCCATTTTGGGAGAACATAGTATGGCCCACCAGTCAGAGGACACTCTGGATATGACAGACCTACTTGGGGGAAGGAGGTGCCTTTGCGGGTGTGGGTGTGGGTTTGTGGTTTTGTCTCATGTTCTGAGAATACGAAAGAAAGGCGGTTTGATTGGATTGTAGTGAACTGTTTCTAGTAAGTCGTTTGACAAGGCGAGTCTTTCTATGTCTGTGTATCCCACTGTGTCCGTGGTTGTCGACATTAGAAAAGAGAATGCATCAGTTGATGTGTTCTGTCTAGTAGAAAGCTTCGCAGCATTCATCCTGCCCAATTGATGAATGGACTGCGGCTTGCCTCATGGATGGGCAACACCTACTATCTGCCTAAGTTCCTGTTTTCTTCCTGCATTCTGGCCACTCTCCCGAATAGGCACATAGTTTTGTGTTTAAGATATGTACCACCTCAAGCTCTGTTAAATGGCCATGTACTGGACAGCTGAAGGGAATGGGAGAATCTCAGAAAACTCAGATATCAGTGTGACCAGGAAAGTCTCAGTGGAGAAACCCTGCTATGGGCCATTCTCTTACTATGTATCTGTTTCCCTGAATGTCAGGAAGTTCTTTGCCTCAGGCCACCCTCATGTGAAGCCTGAAAAAAAGAGTTTTCAAATGAAAATGAATGGGCATCACCTGTGGCTCTTTGCTTAATTTCTTTGCAAAGGGATGTGTCTGAATCACCCTTTGGCCCTGTGTGCGGTTGTGGCTTAGATTCTCAGCCCCTGATGGATCTAAAGAAAGATCCGATGTGTGCATCCAAAACCAAAATTTCAAAAAGATCAGTTATGATGGATGAAGTCTCTTGCCTTTCTTTGTTAGGTTCCTGAACTACATCAAGTGAGAATAGGGATCCTTTGGTTCAAATAAATTTTTGAAAGCCCTGAAGAAGTGCTTGGGTTTTCTTATGACTCCAATTCACATAAAGAATCTATACCTGACAGTCAGTAGGCCTCAAATTGGAGAAGCAGATCAGTATTAACTGCGGTCTTATTTTATCACTCCTGGTTCACATGCAGGGTGTCCAGGCCACCATGACTTTAGGCAAATGAGCGGCAAGGGAGCTTATTTTGGACACTAACCCATACCCTACTAGACTCTGACTAGTAATCCTAACATGATGGAGAATAATAACCCGAACAGAATAGAAATACAAGAAGTTTTGAGGATTCATGTTGTATAGTTGTACTTGCCTTTTGCATTATATAGGGTAGGAGTTATAAATTTAGTCAATTTTTAATTGAAACAGTTCTCCATGTGTTTTTAAAGTTCACAACCATGTGAATTCCTCTCTCCCTTTCTCTGTAGCCTATTCAGAAGATGTATTTTTATATGCACATTTAGAATCCTACCTGGTATCACATGTACATTCTTGAGAGGTTGCTGACTTAGCAGATACAAATTGTCAGAAGAGATCACTCCTCTGAATGCTGTTGGAAGTGAAAATTCAAACTATGGGTGACTTCCTAGTTGAACAACATTATACATAAATCCACGTTTAGTAAAATTAATATTTTTGGCTCTGTGGATTATATATATTTCATGATATATATATATTGCTATATTTTAATGTCTGTTTGAGTGTGTGTGTGTGTGTGTGTATAGATAGATAGATAGATAGATAGATATACACTCTCCAGATTTTTGAAAATATGAAACATATGTGTCTTATTATATACTCCCTAAATTCATTCATGTATATGTATGTGGATTTATAATCAACTTTTCACAAGATTATTATTCAAAAATATTCATCCACCTGAAATACATATTTGTTTCCTAGTACTAAAAACAAACTTCAGTGAATGGTGCATACAAATCCAAATATTTCTACAGTAACTGTCCCAGTTTAACATCAATGCTTGTAGATTCCTATGGGACATGATGTGTATTTTGACGTTCATTTTTTAACAAAACTGGTACATTATTATTTCTTCAGTTTATGCACATCATAGGATATATATTTCATTAACAAGTTCACAAATTTATAGGCATTTGTTTCGCTTTCAATAACTTCCTTATTCAAAACTCTTGTATTCCTCCAGGTTTCTTGTCTGGTCTCTTCATGAGACTTCTTTCCAAACTCATTATTTCTGAAATCCATAATCACCTTTGAAATAAAATTCACACACTCTTTATGATAATCCATAAGCCTAATATTAAAATAAGATGGATACCTGGTTGGATTGAATGATTGCATATCAATATAAGATTTCCTGTATATTTTCAGATATCAATTCAATCCATTATTTAAATTTAGAACTTGTTACATTGTTTAATCAAAGTTTTGTCTATTCATGCATTATCTCTATATTCCTAGACACAGGGTACACCCATTTGTAACGCCAGTACTAATTTATATATCTTCAAAATATTGCTCCGAGAAACGGTGGAATAAATACTTATGTCATCTGATCTACATATACATTTTATCACAGTAATTTTCTGGACACAAAAAGCAAAGTTCACACTTATGATTTTACCAAAGCCTTAATGGAAAGTGAGTATGTATTACTAAAAACATCCATGTCCAGGTTGCCTAACGCTCTCAAATGTGAATCCTATTGGTCACTACATATTTGTTTCTTCCTAAGATTATATATTTTATCTCAAGCCTGTTGAAAATGTCTAATCCTATCAATCACTTTATCATTTGCCTGATTTACTAATGTCTCTATTAATATCTGCTTTCCTACATATTTTCAACAGTTTATCATTGTGACTGACTCTTCACATGTGCTCACATTTTCATTCACTCTCTACCCGAAACCCTATTGCTAAAGAACTTTTGGTTTAAATCCTACACTCTCTCTGCTTTCTAAACCTACTGACTATCTTTCAAATAATACCGAGTATCCCTTTTTGACTAGAAGTTCTCTTCGACATTCCATCATCCAAGGTACAAGGTCCTATGCCATTGTACATCGATTTATCTGAGACATCTCTGCAGAACATAATTCAAAGCTAAGTATCCCAATCAAGGGCCCAATACCCTTCTGGGCTTCAAATCTTACCTAGATTTCTGTTTTCATTCTAGTATTTCACTTTTACATTCTTGTAAATATTACAGGTTCCCAATACAATTATTCATCCTGCAGAATGATTCTTAACCCAAATCGAACCTTTTATTAACCCTAACCATACACTCTTCCCTCAATCTAAGTTTACAGAAGAGCAGGGACAGAGTTGTTTTTACAATACAGGAATGTAGGTCATCTTAAACCTGCTGAGAACCTCAAAGGTCCATGCAGAAATGATACCTGGAGAAGATGTAGGCAGCTATGAAGGAGTTGAGAGAGCAAAAGTCACCTTGCATGGCAAACCACCTGGTCAGGATGAAGGGTCGTGTCTGAATCAGTCTCTCTATTCTAAATGTAGAGAAGGTGGACCAAACCAGGCCTTTGTTGAGAGATGTTCCCGGGTGCCTATGGTTGATATACCATTCTAACTTGCGAAAGTGTCACAGGAAGTAGGGGCAGCCTCTATCTCATGGGACCCTTGGAACCAACTGTTAGGACAAAGTGGTTGCCAAGGGAGTGAACTCATTCAGTTCTTGAAGGAAGTGTCCTACCTCACTTCCTTGGTATTGGAACTCTCTGAAATTGGGATCCAAGATGCCAGACACCCAGAGCCAGTCCCAGTCCCACTCCCACTGGGCTCAGTTGTTTGGATTTACCAAGGACAGAGTCAGTCTTTCTTGGTACCTACTGCTGAGAGAATGGCCAAATGCCAGGACAGATATGAAGAGGATCTTTCCTGAGAAAGCAGGTAGTGGCTCACCACTGGATCCTGACAACTTCACAGAGTTGGCCAAGGCAACCAGAACTGAGACAGGACTGGCCATTTCGGGGAACATAGTTTGGCTCAACAGACAGAGGACACACTGGAGAGTCAGAGACTTACTTGTGGGAAGGAGATGCCTTTGTGGGTGTGGGTGTGAGTTTGTGGTTTTGTCTCATGTTCTGAAAATAGGTAGGAAAGGTGGTTTGTTTGGTTTGGAATGGACTGTTTCTAGTAAATCGTTTGACAAGGTGAGTGATTCTAGTTCGGTGTATCCCACTGTGTACGTGGTTTTGGACATTAAAAAACAGAATGCACCAATGGATGCATCCTGTCTAGTAGAAAGCTTCCCAGCATTCATCCTGCTCAACTGATGGATGGACTGCGGTGTGTCTTATGGATGGGGAACACCTACTATCTTCCTAAGTTCCTGTTTTCTTCCTGAATTCTGGCCACTCTCCAGAATAGGCTCATGGTTTTGTGTCCAAGATATATACCACCTCCAAGCTCTGTGCCATGGCCATGTACTGGACAGCTGAATGGAATGGGAGAATCACAGAAAACTCAGATATCAGTGTGACCAGGAAAGTCTCAGTGGAGAAATCCTGCTTTGGCCATTCTCTTACCTATATTTCTGTTGCCCTGAATGTCAGGAAGTTCTTTCCCTCAGCCCACCCCTTTGTTAAGCCTGAAGAAAACAGTTTTCAAATGGAAATGAAAGGGCATCACCTGTGGCTCTTTGCTTAATTTCTTTGTAAAGGGATGTGTCTGAATCAGCCTCTTGGCCCTGTGTGCGGTTGTGGCTTAGATTCTCAGCACCTCATGGATCTAAAGAAAGATCCCATGTGTGCATCCATAACCAAAATGGCAAAAAGATCTGTTATGGTGAATGAAGTCTCTTGCGTTCCTTTGTTAGGTTTCTGACCTACATCAAGTGAGAATAGGAATCCTTTGGTTCAAATGAATTCTTCAATGCCCTGAAGAAGTGGTTGTGTTTTCTCATGACTCCAAATCACATAAAGAATTGTTACCTGACACTCAGTAGGCCTCAAATTGGAGAAGCAGAGCTGTATTAACTGCAGTCCTATTTTATCACTCCTGGTTCACATGCAGGGTGTCCAGGCCACCATGACTTTAGGCAAATGAGGGGCAAGGGAGCTTATTTTGGACACTAACCCATACCCTACTAGACTCTGACTACTAATCCTAATATGATGGAGATTAATAACCCAAACAAAATAGAAATACAAGCAGTTCAGAGGAGTCATGTTGTATAGTTGGACTTGCCTTTTGCATTATATAGGGTAGGAGTTATAAATCTAGTCAATTTTTAATTAAAATAGTTCTCCATGTGTTTTTAAAGTTAACAAATATGTGAATTCCTCTCTCCCTTTTTGTGTAGCCTATTCAGCACATGTATTTTTATATGCACATATAGAATCCTACCTGGTATCACATGTTCATACTTGAGAGGTTTCTGACTTGGCAGATACTGCCGCGGTCCGGTTGGAGCAAAATAACCGGGGGGTGGGGGTTATGAATAACATGTGTATGTTGATATAGCAGGAGTGGAAGCCATTTATTGTAGGACAATAGAGGTATTTATACATTCCACCCAGGTTATCTAATTAACATAAACTAGATACTGCAGTCAACCAATCAGGAATCTCCACACTTAATGGCTCGCTTTTGTTACATCTCAAACCACTCCCTCTGGCATTTTGCCAGGCATCATCCAGACTTGTTTACACACTCTAACATTCCCCTGGCAAAATGCCAGGTGTTATTTTGACATGTTTACAGACTCTAACATTTCCCCCTTTTATTTAATTTAAATAAAGACCACAGTGGTTTTTACAGAAACACCATAAATAACGTGCTACAAACAGAAAGGGAGGATACAAAATGTCACAATACAAGCCAATTGATGAAGCACTTGGAGAAATAATACCAGCAATGACACTGTTAGCAAAGACACCGAGTTAAAATTTGTTATAGATTACAGTTTGTTGTCTCAGTCCAGGTAAAGCAGTGTCTCAATAGATTAACTCACAGTTCAGGTAAACCACAGTCCAGGTATGTTCTGCAGGCAGCTAGCTTAAATCACAGTCCTGGTAAGTTCTGCAGGCAGCTAGCTTAAATCACAGTCCATGTAGATTCTGCAGGCAGCTAGCTTAAATCACAGCCCAGGAAAGTTCTGAAGGCAGCTAGCTTGATCCAAAGTCTCCTCCGTTTCTCAGCCGAAGTCTCCTCCGGTTTTCAGCAACACTGGAAATTCTTCCACCCTTGTCCTCACCGGCACTGGGATGAAGGCAGGAACTCCTACCACTGGCTAAAGAAAATCCTATAGTATTCCACCAGGTGCTAAGAAAACAACCTTCTGAAAAATTTAGTACATTATCTCAAGGTTTTTTACATTTGAAAAAAGCCTTAATAGTGCTTATTATTTATTATCTTCCGGGTGTGGGAGAACCATTGTAGCTTAGTTATTGGCATTGAAAATGACCAAACATCAGGGAGCCAGTAGCATCTATGGCTGGCTGTAGCATCCTGGGCAGCCACAGATGGCCCTGGGGAGTGTCCAGGACTCAAACTGCCACGGGGCCCCGCTCCCCAGGCTGGGGGCGGGGAATTGCCGGCTGCCACTGCTTGAAAAGCCCTTGCTGCACAGTGACTGGCTTGAGCATGTGGCAGCCGAGGCGCCTATTCACACACACTCCGGAAACGAAAAGTATTCAGTAACAGCCTTTTGCTGAAACTTTTTTCCTGATAATCCTTCTTCTTCTTAACTTTCTTTTTCTTTCTGATTAGACTTCCTGGGCTTCCATCAACACATGCCCTAATTGCACTTGTTTCCACTGGGGTGCCTCTTTCCATTATCAATTTACTTCTCACCCCTTCCTTATTTTCATCACAAAGACAATACAATACACTGAGATAAAACAAGACACAATCATACTGTATCAATTTTCTCCATTTTTTGAAATGACCGTTTTTTCTCTCCCCCTATCTGCCTAGGGATGAGCAGATTTGCTCCCATCCTATCTATGGATGGGCAGCTTTTATTCGTCACTTACCCCCAAGTGTCCCAGGGCTCCCTGTATGGGCCACCATCTGCAGCAGTCCCACTGCAGCAAAATAACCGGGGCAGGGGGTGATGAATAACTAGTGTATGTTGATACAGTAGGAAAGGCGTGATAGGTAGGAAAGGCTATTTGTTTGGTATTGAGTGGACTGTTTCTAGTAAGTTGTTTGACAAGGCAAGTGTTTCTATATCTGTGTATCCCACTGTATCTCTGGTTGTAGACATTAGAAAAGATAATGCATCAATGGATTTGTCCTCTCCAGGAGAAAGTTTAACAGCATTCATCCTGCCCAATTTATGAAAGGACTGTGGCTTGCCTTATGGATGGGCAACACCTACAATATTCCTAAGTTTCTGTACTCTTCCTGAATTCTGGCCACTCTCCACAACAGGCTCATGGTTTTGAGTCCAAGATATGTACCACCTCCAAGCCCTGTGACATGGCCATGTACTGGATAGCTGAAGGGAATGGCGAGCATCTCAGAAAACTCAGATAACAGTGTGACCAGTAAAATCTCAGTGGAGAAACCCTGCTTTGGGCCTTTTCTTACATAATGTTCTGTTGCCCTGAATGTCAGGAAGGTCTTTGCCTCAGGCCAACCCTTTGTGAAGCCTGAAGAAAACAGTTTTCAAATGGAAATGAATGGGCATCACCTGTGGCTCTTTGCTTAATTTCTTCCAAAAGGGATGTGTCTGAATCAGCCTCTTGGCCCTGTGTGAGGCTGTGGCTTAGATTCTCAGCACCTGATGGATCTAAAGAAACATTCCTTTTGTGCTTCCAAAACCAAAATGGCCAAAAGGGCAGTCATTGTGGTTGAAGTCCCTCGCCTTCCTCTGTAAGGTTTCTGACCTACATCAAGTGAGAAGAGGGATCCATTGGGTCAAATGAGTTCTTCAAAACCCTACAGAGGCTAGCCCGTAATTGCTTGGGTTTTCTCATGACTCCAATTCACATAAAAAATCTATACCAAACAGTCAGTAGGCCTCATATTGGAGAAGCTGGGCAGTACAAATGGCAGGCATATTTGATCACTACTGGTTCACAGGAAGGGTGTCCAGGCCACCCTGATTTTAGGCAAATGAGGGGTAAGGGAGCTTATTTTGGACACTGTCGTGAGCTTTGCCCCTCATGGAAAACCCCAGCCAGAGGTTATGATGAGTGTCTATATGGAAGAAGATGAGGGCCATGTGGGAGTGTTTTGGTTTTAATTGTGGTCATTTGTGTGGTGGTTGAAATAGATGACTGGGTCCACCTGGGCTTGAAGTCTGGTGTGATTCCCCTTACAGACTGAGTTCTGAAACTGACCTCAGAGAAATATTGCCATGAGTTCTCTTGGGATTTTAGGAGGCCACGCATTAGAGTCGCCCTTGGAAACTGAGATCAAGTCCCAGGGTGGCTTTCCACAGAGCATCGGGAATCTCAGCCAGGATATCACATGATTTTATTATGAAAGACTTGGCAGCCATAGATGAGATTCAAAACAAACATGGACCTCACACTCTAGACCTCAATGGGCCTGGGTTCATGTGATCTTTTGGCCACTCTTTGGGAAGCCTTGACTGTGAGAATTCTCCAGAGCTTTCATTGAAATGAGCTTCCATACCATTTAATGGTTCTTGAAAGAATTGAAACCTACAGTGCCTCCAACTTCATCCGTGAAAAATGCTAGATAAATACCAAGAAATTTTTGAAATTCCCATAACCAGGTGTCAGAGGAGAACATTTGGATGTCCTGTTGCTGATCAGGAGTGTTCCAGACAGTGGTTTGATTGACTGGGTTTCATGAAAATGGTGTAGAACTGAAATGCCAGTATGTTGGAGCCTGCTGAGTATTGGGTCCAGAACTGTGGTGTGCAGGTGTGGGATAAAACATTTGTGTTGGGGCCATTTGGATCTACCATTGACTTCCAAATGGCTTGTGACTGACATGGTGCAGCCAGCAGACCCTTATATGTAAAGGCATCTTGTTATATGGAGAGGTTTCAGGGCAATGTTACGAATCAGGTTGCTATCTTCAAGTGGGCAAGCTATGTGGGATAGAATCCTGGTTGGTGCATTCTCTTGCAGACTCTGACCGACCACACGTGACAGAACTACCTTCAGCACTGTGTCCCAGTTGAACTTCTTGTATTTCGTAGAGCAAATACCAAACTCCCAGTGCAGCAGCAAGAAACACCATGAATAGTGGAGGATGACTAAATGGGTACACAGTCCACACAGGGAGACACTTAGCCTTCAGTGGCCACAGTTTACCTACAAAGAGAGAATTCAGCACTTTGCCTCATTTTCATTGGAAAATAAGAAACCAATTTCTTCAGGTCACATAGATGCAGAGCCAGCTTTGATGGTCTCACAACAAAGGAAGCTAAAGCTCCTGAAAACAACATATATTTCAAGTGCCCAACCTCAGAGGCAGTTTCTCAAAAAGTCGTTAGGCCAGCAGAGCTCCATGTTTGTGGAGTGTTTACCTGTTAGACAAGGATGCAAGAAAAGACCACTGACTCCAATTAAAATCAAATTAAACTAAGCTTATTATTTTCACCAGCCAGGCTAACTCTCCCTCCCAAAACGGCCGGAACAAGACAGCAACCCCAACTTACCTACAGCCCAGCTTTAAACCCAGAAAGTTACACAAAAGGGGGGTTAGAGATAACAGAACTCGGACAAGCATCACACTAATGGTAGTTTATATATATATATATATATATATATATATATATATATATATATATATATATATATATATTTTATTTTTTTTTTTTTTGCTGGCCCCAACATCAGAATTTGTGAGGACCATTAGACCCTCAGAGATGGTCATTGTCTGTCCAGGGAAGGCCAATATTTATGATGTGTCGCTAATGTTTCACAGAGTGCTGCTATCTGGTCAGAGAGCCAGACATGGGTGAGTTCAAGGCATGGGCAGGCATTCCAAGCAGGTTCAGAATTTGCAGTAATTTATAGTAAAGCCAAAATTATCTTATCATGGCTTTGTAGCAATATGGCTCCCAATTTTAATAAAAGATCAGGTTGGGCCTATCATTCCCCCCTTTTCTTATGTGTTCCTTTCAAATCTTTGATAGATTAAGGGAAGTGCACTGAGGAAATTTAAATCCCTCAGGTAACAGTCTCCAAATTTCTAGAACTCACCCAAAATGGGTCTCCCTGATTTTACCTGACTTAATTAATTACGTATATTGATAGTCTATTTATTTTTGGCTCCATTGTTGTAAGAAGGGAGGCCTCACGCATTTTGGATTCTTCTGCGCTGAGAGAGGGTGACGTAAGGGTCATGGCATGAGGGACATGAGTTGCCTTTTAGAATTTAGTTGAGGGACATGAGTTGCCTTTTAGATTTCAGCTTGGTTTGAAGTCTGGTTGGGGAAGAACAGGTTGTAAAGTCATCTGGGAATGGGTTCTTCTATGAGAGTAACAAAAACCATGAGTAATGAATAAATGTTGCAGCAGCTGGAACATGTCACCGTATAGAAGTTCCCTCACCATTCTTTAATATCCTCAGTTATCAGGACTGTCAACTTAATATTTAATTTTTTGTTTTACAGTTGTCCCTCCCCATAAGATACAGTTTATTAATTTAATGTCATCTGATCTTGCAAAATCCTTTTTCTAGTATGACCTCTGTGTCTAATAGAGAAACCTTTAATTCTGTTACTCAGGGCTGGATAATCGTACTAGCAAACACCAAGCCTACCTCTGTAGGTTAGGAATATCTGTAGGCCCTAAACTAAATTTTCTGCCTCTGGCAGCTCCTCTTAATAGTCTCTTTTTATAGTTATCAGGCATTCCTGTCTGAGAATCCTTCTTTGTAACCTCCAGTCTTACTTATTTTGGGAGGCTAACATAAAGTGTATACCTTAAAATATTAATATTTGTTTTCTTGGCCGATTCATTTAACTTTAATTTTAAATCCTAATCTTAAACATCCAGCAAATAAATTTTAACAGCCTTATATTGAGAGTACTGGGCTTTAATATCTATAACTTAATTATTATTTATCTTTTCATTAATTGGGATATGTATTATTCTGTCTGTCTTGTAGATGATGACTTATTATCTTAAATTAACCCATGTTGTGTTATTAAAGCAACACTTCGGTAAAAGACTAACAGGGAATCTTTAGATCACTTATAAGCAAATTAAAAATAAAATTTTTTAACAAGAAAAAAATACTTAGTTTCTGTAATAGCTACCCTGAATTTTTTGGCTGAGTTATACATTATATGCCCTGTTTGAGATCCTAGTAATCTTCACAGAAAAACAAAAGAACTTTTGAACATAACTTTAAATGAAATAAAATCTGACCTACTCCTTTTGTAGTCATTCTCACATGTAGTAAGATGGGACACAGAGCCTTATCTCAGGTAAGGCAGGCCTCTTTATAAATATTAAGTGTTTTAGTTCTAAAGCTGATCATTGTTTTTTAAATATCATTTTACAAAGTTTACATAAATTGTTTGAGGTCACATGAACATTATCTAACATCATATGACATCACATTTAAAACATGGATTAAAGAAAGGCTGAAAGATTTTAACCTTTACATATATTAGGCTCTGATTAACTTAAAAATACATTTAAATTGTTCCCCAATGAAAAAAGTAACATAAAACTTTACATATCTTATTGATAACAGGTAAATAAATCCCCAGTACATTTTTTTTACCATACAACTTCAGAATACCAGCTTGATATAATGCTCTTTAAATGTTTCTAACTTACAGACTTGTATACCTGAAAGATATGAGCACATTAATAGCATCAAAATTACATTGATATTTCTAGATTAACCAAGTTTAGCTTTTAAAGAAATGGCAGTAGAGTGCTCTAAAATAACAGTTCTTATTTAATCAGTTGTTTAATTTTTATGGTTGCTTGCTCTAGAAAAAATAAAACTTAATAAACACAATGTTATGGGTAAACTTATGTTTTCAGAAATTTTTGTCTCTTTAACACATGACTGATTTTTACAATCTGATACAGACCTTAGTAAATCAATCGGGTATCTAACAAATGTACTCAAGAATGAGAAATTCCACCTCAAATTTACTTTACTTATTTATTAAAATATTAGACAAATGTATTGAAGAGTGTAAACCATTTTTTTGTTGAAGGAAAAGTCCTAGAATCAAGGCATTTTAGACATTTTGTAGATATTAATATTTTATTAGATTTTTGAACACCTATAAAAACTTGTAAGCTTAAATTTAAAAACATTTATTTTTATCTGTTTATCCAATTTAAATTGAACAATTTTAATCACGTGAATTAAAGATCTTTGGATCCACTTTTTTTAAATTAATTTTTATTGTAGGTTGTTCAAAACATTACATAGTTCTTGATATATTATATTTCACACTTGATTCAAGTGGGATATGAACTCCCGTTTTTACCCCATATACAGATTGCAGAATCACATCAGTTGCACAACCATTGATTTACATATTGCCATTCTGGTGTCTGTTGTATTCTGCTGCCTTTCCTATCCTCTACTATCCCCACTCCCCCATCCCCTCCCCTCTTCTCTCTCTACCCCCTCTACTGTAATTCATTTCTCCCCCCTCATATTTTTCCTCCTTTCCCCTCACTTCCTCTTGTATGTAATTTTGTATACCCCTGAGGGTCTCCTTCCATTTACAGGAAATTTCCCTTCTCTCTCCCTTTCCCACCCACCTCTCATCCCTGTTTAATGTTAATCTTCTTCTCATGCTCTTCGTCCCTACTCTGTTCTTAGTTACTCTCCTTATATCAAAGAAGACATTTGCCATTTGTTTTTGAGGGATTGGCTAGCTTCACTTAGCATAATCTGCTCTAATGCCATCCATTTCTCTCCAAATTCTATGATTTTGTCATTTCTTAATGCAGAGTAATACTCCATTGTGTAAAAATGCCACATATTTTTTATCCATTCGTCTATTGAATGGCATCTAGGTTTTGCTTCCACAGTCTTGCTATTGTGAATTGTGCTGCTATGAACATGGATGTAGCAGTGTCCCTATAGTGTGCTCTTTTTAGGTCTTTAGGGAATAGACCGAGTAGGGGAATAGCTGGATCAAATGGTGGTTTTATTCCCAGCTTTCCAAGAAATCTCCATACTGCTTTCCAAATTGGCCGCACCAATTTGCAGTCCCACCAGCAATGTACAAGAGTACCCTTTTCCCAACATCCTCGCCAGCACTTGTTGTTGTTTGACTTCCTAATGTCTGCTAATCTTACTGGAGTGAGATGGTATCTTAGGGTGGTTTTGATTTGCATTTCTCTGACTGCTAGAGATGGTGAGCATTTTTTCATATACTTGTTGATTGACTGTATGTCCTCCTCTGAGAAATTTCTATTCAGGCCCTTGGCCCATTTGTTGATTGGGTTATTTGTTATCTTTTGTCTAATTTTTTGAGTTCTTTGTATATTCTGGATATTAGGGCTCTGTGTGAAGTGTGAGGAGTAAAGATTTGTTCCCAGGACGTAGGATCCCTATTTACCTCTCTTATTCTTTCTTTTGCTGAGAAAAAACTTTTTAGTTTGAGTAAGTCCCATTTGTTGATTCTAGTTATTAACACTTGTGCTATGGGTGTCCTATTGAGGAATTTGGAGCCCAACCCCACAGTATGTAGATCATAGCCAACTTTTTCTTCTATCAGACGCCATGTCTCTGATTTGATATCAAGTTCCTTGATCCACTTTGAGTTAACTTTTGTGCATGGCAAGAGAAAGGGATTCAGTTTCATTTTGTTGCATATGGATTTCCAGTTTTCCCAACACCATTTGTTGAAGATGCTATCCTTCTTCAATTGCATGCGTTTAGCCCCTTTATCGAATATAAGATAGTTGTAGTTTTGTGGATTGGTTTCTGTGTCCTCTATTCTGTACCATTGGTCCACCCACCTGTTTTGGTACCAGTACCCTGCTGTTTTTGTTACTATTGCTCTATAGTATAGTTTGAAGTCTGGTATAGCTATCCCGCCTGATTCACACTTCCTGCTTAGCATTGTTTTTGCTATTCTGGGTCTTTTATTTTTCCATATGAATTTCATGATTGCTTTCTCTATTTCTACAAGAAATGCCGTTGGGATTTTGATTGGCATTGCATTAAACCTATAGAGAACTTTTGGTAATATCGCCATTTTGATGATGTTAGTTCTACCTATCCATGAACAGGGTATATTTTTCCATCTTCTAAGATCTTCTTATATTTCTCTCTTTAGGTTTCTGTAGGTTTCATTGTATAAGTCTTTCACCTCTTTTGTTAGGTTGATTCCCAAGTATTTTATTTTATTTGAGGATATTGTGAATGGGGTGGTTGTCCTCATTTCCATTTCAGAGGATTTGTGGCTCATATACAGGAATGTCTTTGATTTATGTGTGTTGATATTATATCCTGCCACTTTGCTGAATTCATTTATTAGCTCTAGTAGTTTCTTTGTAGACCCTTTTGGGTCTGCTAGGTATAGAATCATGTCATCTGCAAATAGTGATAATTTGAGTTCTTTTCCTATTTTTATGCCTTTAATTTTTTTCGTCTGTCTAATTGCTCTGGCCAGTGATTCGAGAACTATGTTGAACCGAAGTGGTGAGAGAGGGCATCCCTTAAAATTTGTTTTTATGAGTGCTTTTTTTATTATGAGCGCTCCTTATATATGTTAATTTCTGTATCATATATATGATTAAGAATATATATATATATAGACATACAACAAATAACAAAAGTGTGCACACATAATAATAGTAAAGGCCTTGTAGCTTTTAGCAGGTGAAATCTCCATTGCCATGTTTTAAAAACTCCACAGTTGGTCAAAGATAGAACTGATCAGAAAAACATTAACCTAGGTCTGTAGGATCAAAATTATGAGTTAGAAAAATTAAAGGATCTAAGGAAAAAAATAAGAGTCCTAGAAAAAATAACTGACCAGTAATTAGTAAATACCATACTATTTACTTTTTTTTTCCTTAAGCCTCATATCAGTCTCCTACTGATCTTGCAGGCTTCTTTCATTTGCATTTCAATCTAAGTCCTGGCTGAGGTCTGGAAGGAGCAGGAAAAAACTGCTATTCTGAGCAGACACCTCAGGCCTAACGCATTTTAACCATAATTTTCCAGATAGGATGTTGAAAATTTTGATACAAGCTTAAGACAAAATTTACAAAATTTTATATCTTTACATCTTGTGTTGTCAACAGATACCATACTATGATTTACTATCCTTGTCCAAATTAATGCACTGGTACACACAGTGACATTTTCCCAGGCTACCCAATTAAAAATTGGTGAAAAAAAAAAGACTGAATGATTGGAAAATTTCTTGCCAACTTGGAAGTAGAGTTCTTTAGTTTTCCATCCTAAGTATTTAAGTTCTCTGGCATGAATTATCTGAAATCATAAACTAAACAATTATCTCAATCTGACTTTTAACGGCAAGATTCTGCAATGCTTCAAAAACCCAATAAGCTACCAGATTGTTACAATAAAACATCATCATTTAGACACACATTCAGGTAAAATCATTCCCAAGAAACAATATATAATATCAACACATTATTGCACATGTCTTAAAGTGCCAGAAACAAAGACACACGACAGACAGAAAGGAGCTCCAGACTATGACTGACAGACAGAAGCCTTTAAAACAGAGCAGATAAGAGAAAAATCTCCTACACCAGTTGCACCACAGATGTCCCCACAAGGGGACCAGATGTTTTCACAGAGGAGCATCCTGAAATGTAAAATCAAGGGTCTCCATAGTGACTTTCCTGCATTTAGTGTCCCCTTTTTTTCCCTCTTTTTTAAGATGACAGAGGTGGCATTATCGTTAAATTGCAGGGAAAGACCTAGGGAATTCTCTGAAAAAATAAGGCTTCAGGAGTCCCTCAGTCCCTCCTTTTACTTACAGGATTTGCTCCTCTGTTTCAGTTCCACCACAAGCATGCTCCATCTCCTAACATTTCTGTAGTCAGCTCTCAAAAAGTTCCAGGGTGCGGGTGGGTTATCAAAATTTGTAACTTAAAGTTGGGTTCCTGAACTTGAAGCCAATTAATGCCAATTTAAAAATGAGGACAGGGTTTTGAGAAAAAGAAAAACGAAGGTTTATTGCTTTGCTAACAAAGATAAACACAGGGACTCTGCCAAAAGGTTGTGACTCTCTTTATCTGGAGGGACAAGGGATTTTAAAGGAGTTTCACTTATTAACCTGGGAGATACTCAGTTCTTAGGTCCCCCGCAGGCACTGCCCTCTGCAGTGAGTGTGCTCCAGGCAGCCAGCTAGGGGCTTCTATCATACTGCTTAACAAACGGGTGTAAAGTTCAATGCAGTTCCTTTAAACTCAGTCCAAAGGGTGTCAGGCTTACTTGCTTTATTTTCATGTCCGATATCCTTAAGTTTTCACCACAGAAATCACACAACAAAATGCATAAAAACAAACAAACAAAAAACATATAGAACACAGAACAAAACAAAAAAAAAAAAAAACAGAAATCCGGCGCCGAAACAGGAAAACAGAGGAGCAATGCAATGTCTTCCTAAAGCTCCCCGTAGGAGCGCATGCGTGCCCGTTGGCACCTCTCTACCCTTCCAGATGAATTCCCTAGAGAACAGAACAGATGACAGAATGATTCTTGTTACTGTCCCAGACAGCAGTATATGTGAGCCTCCTCAGTCCACCTCTCTGTCATCAGAAGAGATCTCCCTTAACCGGATATCAGATGTTATAAAGGCACCAATTACCTATGGATGCCTCCTCCACCAGGTGCTTGCTAATAGTTTTAATGCGGTGGTTCACTGCAGTGCTCCCTGAACTGAAGGCTAACTCCAAGGCCTTGGACCATCTCAAGTTGCACAAACCCTAGAGTTGCTCTCAAGCTTGGAGCCCTGGAAGGAAGGCCAACTTCAGAATTTACAGCAGTCTGGTCTTGTGATCTTGTCCGGCAGGGTCATCTCACTGGGGAACTCCAAAATATTAGACCAGGAACGCATGTAAAGACCACTGACTCCTAGAAAAATCAAATTAAGGCAAGCTAATTATTTCAAAGGGAAAGGCTACCTCTCCCTCCCAAAATGGCAGGAGCAAGACAGCAAACCCACCTTTCCTATAGCCCAGCTATATAGCCCAGAAAGATGCACAAAAAGGGGGTTACAGATAACAGAACTTTAACAAGCATCACACTAACGGTAGTTTACATTTTTTTTAAGCTCACCCCAACATCAGAAATTATGAGGACCATTAGAGCCTCAGAGACTCGTTGTCTGGCCAGGGAAAGAAAATATTTATGAGGTGTCACTAAAGTTTCAGAGAGGGCTGCAATCTGGTCAGAGAGCCAGGCATGGGTGAGTTTAAGGCATGGGCAAACATTCCAAGCAGGTTCAGAATTTGCAGTAATTTATAATAAATCCAAAATTATCTTTTCATGGCTTTCTGGCAAGTGGGCTCCCAATTTTAATAAATGATCAGGTTGGGTCTATCAACCCTGTCCCTTACTTTTGGAAACTCCCCTTCCACATCCAAGCTTGTGAACTCCTGAGCATTTTCCATTCCAGATATGTATTCACAGATTTTCTAACTCTTCTCCTCTAATTGTGTATTACTTGGGGCGAATGTAATGTCAAGGCATTGTTCTGGATGAGAATGGGAAGATTTTTTGCATACACATTGGATTCATTATCTAATTTTTCATTCGAAATACTTAATCCCTGACACTAAAACCTACCCTACTGGACTCTGACTACTAATGAAAATATGATGGAGATAAATTACCCCAACAAAATAGTAATACAAGCAGTTCAGAGGAGGCATGGTGCATAGTTGGACTTGCCTTTTGCATTATGTAGTGTAGGAGTTATAAATCTAGCAAATTTTCAATTTAAATAGTTCTCCATGTGTTTGAAAGTTAACAAATATTTGAATTCCTGTCTCCCTTTCTCTGTAGCCTATTCAGCACATGTATTTTTATATGCACATATCAAATCCTACCTGGTACCACACGTACATTCTTGTGAGGTGGATGAATTGGCAGATACAATTTGTGAGAATAGATCACTCATTCTAAACGCTGTTGGAACTGAAAATTCAACCTATGGGTGAGCTTCCTAGTTGAACAACATTATACATAAACCCATGTTCAGTAAAATGAATATTTTTGGATCTGTGGATGATATATATTTCATGATTAATTTAGATTGCCATATATATTGCTACATTTTAATGTCTGTGTGTGTGTGTGTTATATATATATATATATATATATATATATATATATATATATATATACTCTCCAGATTTTTCAAAATATGAAATATATGTGTCTTATTATACACTCCCTAAATTCATTCATATTCATATATGTGGATTTATGATCAACTTTTCACAAGATTATTATCAGAAATATTCATCCACCTGAAATACATATTTGTTTCCTAGTACTGAAAACAAACTTCAGTGAATGGTGCACACAAATCCTAATATTTCTACAGTAACTCACCCAGTTTAACATCAATGCGTATAGATTCCTATGGGACATGAAGTGTATTTTGACGTTCATTTTTATTCAACTCTGGTACATTACTATTTCTTCAGTTAATGCACATCATAGGATAAATATTTCATCCACAATTTATCAAATTGATAGGCATTTGTTTCACTTTCAATCACTTCCTGATTCAGAACACATGTATTCCTTAATGTTTCTTGACTGCTCGTTTCATGAGACTTCTTTCCAAACACATTATTTTCAATTTCCATTATCGCTTTGAAGCAAATCTCACACACCCGTCTTGATAAACCATTAAAGTAATATTACCATTATATGTATAATTGGTTGGAATTAATGATTGTATATCAATATAAGATTTTCTGCATATTTTCAGATATAAATTCAATCGATTATTTAAAGTGTAATCAGTTATATTATTTATTCACAGTATGGTCTCTTCATGCATTATCTCTACATACATAGACACAGGGTACACCTCTTTGTACCCCCAATATTAATTTATATGTCTTCAAAATATTGCTCCCAGAAATGGTGGAAGAAATACTCTGTCAACTGATGTACATAAACATTTTATCACAGTAATATTCTGGACACAAAATGCAAAGTTCACACTTATGATTGTACCAAAGACTAAATGGAATGTAAACATGGATTACTAAAAAAATCCATGTCCAATTTGGCTAATGCTCTCAAATGTCAATCCTATTAATGATTACATATTTGTTTCTTCCTAAGATTATATATTCAAATTCAACCCTGTTGAAAATATCTAATACTATCACTCACTTTATACTTTGTCTGATTTCATAATGTCTCTATAGATATCTGCTTTCCTACATATTTTCCCCAGTTCATCATTGTGACTCATTCTTCACATGTGCTGACATTGACATTCACTCACTAACCGAAACCCTGTTGCTAAAGAACTTTTGGTCCAATTCCTATACTCATTCTTTTTTCTAAACTTATTTACTATCTTCCTAATCCACCTACTGTCCCCTTTTGACTGGATATTCTCTTCGACATTCAATCATCCAAGGTACAAGGTCCTATGCCATTTTATATCGATTTATCTGAGACATCTGTGCAGAACATAATTCAAAGCTAAGTGTCACAATCAAAGGCCCAATTCCCTTCTGGGCTTCAAATCTTACCTAGATTTCTGTTTTCATACTTACATTTCACCTATTTATTCTTGTAAATATCGCAGATTCCCAATACCATTATTCATCCTGCAGAATGATTCCTAACTCAAATCGAATATGTTATTAATCCTAACCATACACTCTTCCATCAATCTAACTTTACAAAAGAGTAAGGACACAGTTTGTCTTACAATACAGGAATGTAGGGGATCTTCCACCTGCTGAGAACCTCAAAGGTCCTTACAGAAATGATCCCTGGAGAAGATGTTGACAGCTATGGAGGACCTGAGAGAGAAAAATTCATTTTCCATGGAAAACAACCAGGTCAAAATGAAGGGATGTGTCTGAATCAGCCTCTCTCTTCTTAATGTAGAGTAGTTGGACCAAATCAGGCATGTGTGGAGAGCTGTTCCCGGGTGCCGATTTTTGATATACAATTCTTAGCTTGAAGTGTCACAGTAAGTAGGGGCAGGCTCCATCTCATGGGAACCTAGGAAACAACTTTTAGGACAAAGTGTTTGCCAAGGCAGTGACCTCATTCAGTTTCTGAATGAAGTGACCTACCTCACTTCTTTGGTGATGGAACTCTCTGAACTGGGGATCCAAGAAGCCAGGCACCCAGAGTCAGTCCCAGTCCCAATTCCAGTGGGCTCACATGTTTGTATTTACCAAGGACAGAGTCAGACTTTCTTGGTACCTACTGATGTGAGGATGGCCAAATGCCAGGAGAGCTCTGAAGAGGGCCAGTTCATGAGAAAGCAGGCAGTGTCTCACCACTGGTTCCTGAAAACTTCACTGAGTTGGCCAAGGAGACCAGATCTGAGAGAGTTTCCCAATACTATTATTCATCCCGAAGAATGATTCCTAACCCAAATTGAACATGTTATTAAACCTAACATACACTGTTCCCTCAATCTAACTTTACAGAAGAGCGGGGACAGTGTTGGTCTTACAATACAGGAATGTAGGGGATCTTCCACCTGCTTAGAAACTCAAAGGTCCATGCAGAAATCATTCCTGGAGAAGATGTAGGCAGCTATGAAGGACTTGAGAGAGCAAAAGTCATCTTCCATGGCAAACAACCTGGTCAGGATAAAGGAGTGTATCTGAATCAGCCTCTCTCTTATTAATGTAGAGAAGATGGATCAAACCAGGCCTGTGTGGAGAGCTATTCCTGAGTGCCTATGGTTTATATACCATTCTAACTTGTGAAAGTGTCACAGGAAGTAGGGGCATCCTCCATCTCAAGAGACCATAGGAAGCAACTGTTAGGACAAAGTGGTTGCCAAGGGAGTGACCTCTTTCAGTTTCTGAAGGAAGTGACCTCACGTCACTTCCTTGGTGTTGGAACTCTCTGAACTTGGGATCCAGGAAGCCAGGCACCCATTGCCAGTCCCAGTCCTACTCCTAGTGGGCTCACTTCTTTGGATTTACCAGGGACAGAGTCAGTCTTTCATGGTACCTACTGATGTGGGGATGGCCAAATGCCAGAAGAGCTCTGAAGAGGGGCCTTTCCTGAGAAAGCAGGTAGTGGCTCATGCTGGCTCCTGAAATGTTCGCAGAGTTGGCCACGAAGACCAGATCTGAGACAAGACAGGCTATTTTTGGGGAACATAGTATGACCCACCAGTCAGAGAATACTCCAGATAGTCACAGATGTACTTGGGGGAAGCAGGTGCCTTTGTGGGTGTTGGTGTGGGATTCTTTTTTTGTCTCATGTTCTGAGAATAGGTTAACCAGTACCCTGGTTATTAATTGGTAGTTACATTATGCTTATAGACCCCAGAACTCAGGACAGGTAGAAAAAATAAATAGAACCATTAAATAGACCTTTACGAAATTACTCTTAGAGACCTGCATAAAAGATTGGACTATGCTCCTGCCTTATCCACTGTTTCATGCAAGAAATACTCCCTCTGTTTCTTTGTGTAACCTCACCACCTGTGAAATTCTCTATGGTGCCCTTCCTCCAGTAAGGGACCTAACCCCAACTCTAAGACCTAAGGATCCCTTCCACACCCCCTAGCTTGACAGACTTAAAGCTCTTGAAAGAACTCATTGATATCTGTTCAAACAGCTGGCCACGGCCTACCAAACTGGGGACAAGGGGACTCCACTTCAATATAATGTAAGAGACTTCATCTACATAAGAAGACATCAGGTTTCATTCCTGGAACCCCGATGGAAAGGAACATACCAGGTACTACTTATAACACCTACATCAGTAAATGTATACGGAATCAATTCCTGGATCCATGCCTCTCATCTCAAGCCTGCGCTCTGTCCAGACTCTTGCTGGAAACTGGAAATGACTAGTAACCCTTTCAAATTGTGTATTCACCATATGAATAAGGCTATAGACTCTCCCCTTGGCCACCAGTAGTCCTAAACCTCATCAGGTGGTTCATTAGCGATGGCTGATCACAAATCCTACTAGAGAAGAAGTATGGTCTATCTCGCTTACAGCCCCCATAGGGACCTGGTGGCCATCTCTCCACCCAGACATTTGTCAGCTGGCTATAGGTTTTTCCTATTGGGATATATCTGATAAAGTGGATCCCACTAAAATTCTATTAAATACCTTCTGTATCATCGATAATGGAAACAAACATTATGGATGTAGGGACACGCGAGCAAGATGCAGGTTGGCTAGCCCAGATTACTATGTTTGCATGGCAGACTATCAAAGCCACAAAGAGCCACGGCTGTGAGGGGAAAAAGCCAACTTCTTCTGTAAGTCATGGGGATGTTAGCATACAGGGACTGCCTGGTGGAACCCAAACTCCCCATCAAATTCAGTACACAGCATTGGCCATATTACCAATTAGACAACCAAAACTGATGGACCCCAGAAGGCTCTCTAGATCCTCAAATTATGCATGACATTTTTAACTTCTACAAGTGATCAAAAGGGTGGAAGGAGATTCCCCTATGTGAAGACCTTTTCCCTCCTTCACTCACGTCCTGAACTATGCTTCTCCAATACATCCTAACCCTCAGCCTTCTGCTCCAGACTCTCTGCTTTCACTCCCACCTGAGCAACCTGATTTCTCCCCTCCATTTACTAGATCAAAAAACCAAACCTCGGCCGGTTCTCAGACAATTGCGCCCTTGCTGAGGTATCAGGTACTGAGGTACCCCTCCACCCACTCAGTCCTCTTTTCTCCAGTAAGTGCCCAGAGCAGGTCCCATCAGGTCCTCTTACCAGCTAACCCAAAGCTCAAACCAGCTGAGGAGATCCCTCAGACCACTATCCAAGATGTAATGAAAGTGACCTTTAAAGTTGCCTTGTCATCACTGAAAACAGGTGACTAAGAATTTAAAGTCCCTCACAGGCTTTTTGGGATACTCACTCCTGTCGTCCCCTCTGCTCTACCTGTTCTACTGCTCAAGTTTTTGTTGCCAGGAAAATCACAAACCCCTTTCCCAATATTCTTTTACATCTCTCCTTCCTAATTCTCAGATAAACGGAGCTGCTCTCAGCCTTGCTTTCCACGTCTTGCCCCTCTTCACCAGGCCCACAGAAAAGTCTTATATGACCTTCTCCAGAAGTCTTCACCATTGCTGACTTTAGGACTTTCAGCAAAAGAGTCCCTATAAAAGAATTCAATGTAGATAAACTCCGTGTTTTCATGTCGCCCTGTTCTACTTGGCCAGTGGCTGGAAAAATCAGCACTCCTAAGCTAGACACCCCCTTACGAGTTTTTCACAAAATAAGTGAACAAGGCCTCTGGCCTTGAGCTGGGGATTCTCAGAGATGGCTACAATTCTAAGTAAAGAAGTTACCAACTAGGCTCCATGGTAACAGCTGGCAGGGAGAAAAAAAAGAGAAAAAAAAAAGCTCTCCCTGTCCCAAGTGTCCTTGAAAAGTTAACTTGCCGAGAACAGAGGAAAAAATAACAGAAACAAAAACTGCTTTTTGTGAACTTCTGCAGACTGTGAACTTCTGAGCCCCTTCCCTTACATGTTGGGTACAAATTCTGAAACTACCTAAACTTGGGGTTCAGAAGATTAATTGATTACAACAGAAGCAATACCCTCTAAATCCGTTTGCAACCAAATAGGGCTGTTTCCCTGTCTTCGGTGCTATCTTAGATTCCTTTCCTTTTCCGTACCTACAACAGTATAATTCTATATACTTAAACATTGTTTATGTTTTCATGAAATGGTCAACAGATGTGATTAATTATGTAATGGTGCAGATGTTTCCCAGAGTGTTCTAGGATGATGCATGTTCATTTAAAGATCAAATCGGAGGGCATACAACCTGTTTCCACCGGGAACCTGTATCTCTCACTTTAGCCATCCTATTAGGAATAGGAGTTGCTGCAGGAGTGAGCACAGGAACCCTAGTCCATGGGACACAACAAATGACCCAATTAGAAGCAGCAATAGACCAAAAATTAAAGATAATAAAACCTCCATCACAGCTTTACAGGAATGTTTAACCTCTCTCTCTGAAGTTGTTTTACAGAACAGGCGAGGGTTAAACCTTCTCTTCATGAGAGAAGGAGGACTTTGTGCTGCATTGAGGGAAGAAGGTTGTTTTTATGCCGACCATACTGGAGTTGTATAAGAACCTATGAGTATATTAAGAAAATGCCTTTAAGAGTGTCAACGAGAGAGAGAGGCCCAAAAAGGGTGGTTTGAGTCTTGGTTCACACAGTCCCTCTGGTTAACTATGCTTTCATAAGCCCAGGCCTGTCCATTAATAATCCTCATATTATTGCTAACTGTAGGACCCTGTTGGCTCAACCATGTAGTTTCCTTTCTCGAAGCTCAAATTGGACAATTTAAACTTATGGTAATCAGACAACAATATACCCCACTAGGAGACATAAAATGTGACACCCTTCAATGATCACTTTCATGATTAAAAGTAACCAGAAGAAGAATTGGGGAATAAAAAGTTAATAAAATAGGTACTTGTCACTTCCTATTTTTCTGTATGCTTAATAAAACACTGTTGAAATCTTGAGAACTGTTTGCTAATCTTGTTCCCAGAATGTGCTGTCCCCAACTGCCAAACTGCAGAATGTACTCCATCATCCCGTTGAAAGCAAACTGCCCACTCTCCCTGACGCATCAATAAATTTCCCTCCCTGCCCTCTCCAAGAAAAGTATATAAGCTCTGTTTAAGCTGTTCTCAGGACTCTCTGCTCTATTCAAGTGAGCTCTGAGCCCCAGCATGCTGGACCCTCAATAAACCCTTTGTTGTTGCATGAGACAGTCTCTTGGTGGTCTCTTCCTCCTATGCCTGCCCGACCATTACAATATTCCAACTCTATATTCTTATAAATATCTCAGGTTCCCAATACCATTATTCATCCAGCAGAATAATTCCTAACCCATATCAAACATGTTATTAAACATAACCATACACTCTTCCCTCAATCTAACTTTATAGAAGAGCAGGCACAGAGTTGGTATTACAATACAGGAATGTAGGGGATTGTTCATCTGCTGAGAACCTCAAAGATCCATGCAGATATGATCACTGGAGAAGATGTAGGCAGCTATGAAGGACCTGAGAGAGCAAAAGTCATCTTCCATGGAAAACAACCTGGTCAGTATGAAGGGTTGTGTATGAATCAGGCTCTCAAATTTTAATGTAGAGAAGATGGACCAAACCAGGCCTGTTTAGAGAGTTGTTCCCGGGTGCCTATGGTTGATATACCATTCTAACTTGTGAAACTGTCACAGGTAGTAGGGGCAGCCTGCATCTCATGGGACCCTTGGAAGCAAATGTTAGGACAAAGTGGTTGCCAAGGCAGTGACCTCATTCAGTTCCTGAAGGAATTGGCCTCACCTCACTTCCTTGTTGATGGAACTATCTGAACTTGGGATCCAGGAAGCCAGGCACACAGAGCCAGTCCCAGTCCCAGTCCCAGTGGTCTCACTTGTTTGGATTTACCAAAGACAGAGTCAGTCTTTCTTGGTACCTACTGATGTGAGGATGGCAAAATGCCAAGAGAGCTCTGAAGAGGGGCCTTTCCTGAGAAAAAGGTAGTTGCTCAATGCTGGCTCCTGACAACTTTACAGAGTTGGCTAAGGAGGACAGATCTGAGAGAGAACATGCCATTTAAAGGGAACATACTGTGGCCCACTAGTCAGAGGACACTCCAAATAGTCTCAGAATTACTTAGGGAAAGGAGGTGCCTTTATGGGTGTAGGTGTAGGTTTGTGGTTTTCACTTGTTCTGAGAATAGGTATCAAAGGCGGTTTGTTTGGATTGAGTGAACTCTTTCTGGTAAGTACTTTGACAAGGCGAGTGTTTTTATGTCTGTATATAAAACGGTGTTCGTGGTTGTAGACATAAGAAGAGAGAATGCATCAATGGATGTGTCCTGTCTAGTAGAAAGCTTGCCAGCCTTCATACTGCCCAATTTATGAATGGACTGCTACTTGACTTATGGATGGGCAACATCTGCTATCCTCCAAAGTTCCTGTTTTCTTCCTGAATTCTGGCCTCTCTAAAGAATAGGCTCATGCTTTTGTGCCCAAGATATGTACCACCTCCAAGCTCTGTGACATGGACATGTACTGGATACCTGAAGGGAATGACGAGCTTCTTAGAAAACTCAGATATCAGTATGACCAGTAAAGTCTCAGTGGAGAAAGCCTGCTTTGTGCCTTTTGCTTACCTATTGTTTTATTGCCCTGAATGTCACGAAGGTCTCTGCCTCAGGCCTCCCCTTTGTGAAGCCTGAAGAAAAGAGTTCTCAAATTGAAATGAATGGGCATCACCTGTGGCTCTGTGCTTAATTGCTTTGGAAAGGGATGTGTCTGAATCAGCCTCTTGGCACTGTGTGAGGCTGTGGCTTAGATTCTCAGCACTAGATGGATCCAAAGAAATATCTCATGTGTGCATCCAATACAAAAATGGCTAAAAGAGCAGATATTGTAGATGAAGTCTCTCGCCTTCCTATGTAAAGTTCCTGACCTCCATTAAGTGAGAATAGTGATACTTTGGGTCAAATGAGATATTTAAAGCCCTGTAGAGGCTAGCCTATAGGTGCATGTGTTTTCTCATGATTCCAGTTCACATAAAGAATCTAAACCGCACAGTAATTCGGCCTCAAATTGGAGAAGCAAAGCAGCATTAACGGCATGCCTATTTGATCACTCTTGGTTAACAGGAAGGGTGTCTAGGCCACACAGACTTTAGGAAAATGAGGGAAAAAGGGAGCTTATTTTGGACACTGTTGTGGGCTGCGCCCCTCATGGAAACCTGCTACCAGAGGTAATGATTAGTGTCTATATGGAAGAAGATGAGGGCCATGTGGGAGTGTTTTGGTTTTAATTGTGGACATTTGTATCGTGGTTGGAAGAGATGACTGGGTCCACCTGGGCTTGAACTCTGGTGTGACTCCCATTAGAGACTGAGTTCTGGAACTGACCTCAGAGCAGTATTGCCATAAATTTTGTCGGGATTTTATTAGGCCACGAATGAGAGTGACCCTTGGAAACTGAGATCTAAGGCCAGTGTGGATTTCCACAGAGCACTGGGAATCTCAGCCAGGATATAACATGATTTTATATTTAAAGACTTGGCAGCCATAGTTGAGAGTCAAAACACACATGGAACTCACATTGTAGACCTCAATGGGTCTGGCTTCATGTGACCTTTTGGCCACTCTTTGGGAAGACTTGCCTGTGAGAGTTCTTCAGAGCATTCATTGAAATGAGCTTCCTCACCATTTAATGGTTCCTGAATTAATTGAAACCCATAGTGCCTCCAACTTCATCCTTGAAAAATGGCTAGATAAATACCATGAAATTTTTGAAATTCCCATTACCAGGTGGCACTGGAGAAACTTTGGATGTCCTGTTGCTGATCATGAGTATACCAGACGGTGCCTTGATTGACTGGGTTTCATGAAAATGGTGTAGATCAGATATGCCAGTAAGTTGGAGCCTGCTGAGCAGTGGGCCTAGAGCAATGTTGGGCAGGTGTGTGACACAAAATATGCGCTGGGGCCATTTCGATCTGCCATTGGCTTCCAAATGCCTTGTGACTGACAGGATGCAGCCAGCAGACCCTTATTTGTAAAGGCATCTTGTTATATGGAGAGTTTTGACCCTGTCCCTTACTTTTGGAAACTCCTCTACCACCTCCAAGTTTGTGAACTACTGATCATATTCCATTCCAGATTTGTATTTTCAGAATTCCTAACTCTTTTTCCCTAATTGTGTCTTACTTGGGGTGAAAGTATTGTCAAGGCATTGTTCTGGATGAGAGTGGGAAAAATTTTGTGTAGCACATATTTGCATACACATTGGATTCATTTTCCAATTTTCCATTCAGAATACTAAATCCCTGACACTAACATATACCCTATTAGACTCTGACTACTAATCCTAATATGGTGGAGTAAAATAACCCAAACGGAATAGAAATACAAGCAGTTCAGAGAAGGCATGGTGTGTAGTTGGAATTGTCTTTTGCATTATATTGGGTAGAAGGTATAAACTAGTTAATTTTTTTATTGAAAGAGTTCTCCATGTGTTTTTAAAGTAAACAAATGTATGAATTCGTGTCTCCCTTTCTCCGTAGCATATTCAGCACATGTATTTTTATATGCACATACAGAATCCTACCTGGTACCACTCGTACAATCTTGTGAGGTGGCTTACTTGGCAGATACAAATTGCGAGAAGACATCACAGCTCCTAAACACTGTTGGAACAGAAAATTAAACCTATGGGTGAGCTTCCTAGATGAACAACATTATACATAAATCCATGTTCAGTAAAATGAATATTTTTGCATCTGTGGATGATTTATATTTCATGGTGAATTTCGATTGGCATATATATTGCTACTTTTTAATGTCTGTGTGTATATATATATATATATATATATATATATATATATATATATATACAGTCTCCAGATTTTTCAAAATATGAAATATATGTGTCTTATTACACACTTCCTAAATTCATTCATATTCATGTATGTGGATTTATAATCAAATTTTCACATGATTATTCTCAGAAATATTCATCCACCTGAAATACATATTTTTTCCTACTAGTGAAAACTAACTTCAGTGAATGTTGCATACAAATCCTAATATTTCTACAGTAACTGACCCAGTTTAACATCAATGCGAGTAGATTCCAATGGGACATGCTGTGTGTTTTGACGTTCATTTTTATTCAACACTGGTACATTATGATTTCTTCAGTTTATGCACATCATAGGATATATTTTTCATCCACAGTTTCGCAAATTTATAGGCATTTGTTTCACTTTCAATCAATTCCTTCTTCAGAACACATGTATTCATCCATGTTTCTTGACTGGTCTTTTCATGAGACTTCTTTACAAAACACATTATTTTCAATTTTCATAATCATTTTTGAAGCGAAACTCAGACACCGTTCATGATAAAAAATAACACTAATATTAACAATAGATGTATAACTGGTTGGAATGAATGATTTTATATCAATATAAAATATCTTAAATATTTTCAGATATCAATTCCATCCATTATTTAAAGTGGAATCAGCTATATTATTTATTCACAGTGTGGTCAATTCATGCATTATCTCTATATTCATAGACACAGGGCACACCTCTTTGTACAACCAATACTTATGTATATGTCTTCTAAATATTACTGCCAGAAATGGTGTAAGAAATACTCATGTCACCAGATCTACATACACATTTTATCACAGTAATATTCGGGACACAAAAAGTAAATGTCACACTTATGATTGTACCGGAGTCTGAATGGAAAGTGAACATGGATTACTAAAAACATTCCTGTCCATGTTGCCTAATCCTCTCAATTATCAATCCTGTTGGTGACTACATATTTGTTTCTTCCAGAGATTATATATTCAAACTCTACCCTGTTGAAAATGCCTAATCATATCACTCACTTTATACTTTGCCTGATTTCATTATGTCTCTATTGATATGTGGTTTCCTACATATTTTCCCCAGTTCATCATTGTGACTGACCCTTCACATGAAGTTATGTTTACTTTCACTCTCTAACCAAAACACTATTGCGATAGAACATATATTCCAAATCCTATATTGACACTTCTTCCTAAACCTACTATCTACCTAATCCTACCGACTATCCGTTTTTGACTGGATGTTCTCTTCGACATTCAATCATCCAAGGTACAAGGTTCTATGCCATTATATATCTATTTTTCTGAGACATCTGTGCACAATGTAAATCAAAGTTAAGTATCCCAATCAAGGGCCCAATGCCCTCTAGGCTTCAAAATTACCTAGATTTCTGTTTTTATTCATATATTTAACCTCTATATTTTTATAAATATCGCAGGTTCCCAATACCATTATTCATCCCGCAGAATGATTCCTAACCCAATTCAAACATTTTATTAACCCTAAGAATACACTGTTCCCTCAATCTAAATTTAATGAAAAGCAGGGACAGAGTTGGTCTTACAAGACAGGAATGTAGGGGATCTTCCACCTGCTGAGAACTTCAAAGATCCATGTAGAAATTAACCCTGGAGAAGATATAGTCATCTATGAAGGACCTGAGAGAGCAAAAGTCATCTTCCATGTCAAACACCCTGGTCAGGATGAAGGGATGTGTCTGAATCAGCCTCTCTCTTCTTAATGTAGAGGAGAAGGACCAAACCAGGCCTGTGTGGATAGCTATTCCTGGGTTCCTAAGGTTGACATACCATTCTAACTTGTGAACATTTCAGAGGAAATAGGGGAACCCTCCATCTAATGGGACCCTTGGAAGCAACTATTAGGACAAAATGGTTTACAAGACAGTGAATTCATTCAGTTCCTGAAGGAAGTGACCTCACCTCACTTCCTTCGTGATGGATCTCTCTGAACTTGGGATCCTGGAAGCCAGGCACACAGAGCCAGTCCCAGTCCCAGTCCCAGTGGGCTCACTTGCTTGGATTTACCAAAGACAGAGTCAGTCTTTCTTTGTTCCTACTGATATTATGATGCCAAAAGCAAGGAGAGCTCTGAAGAGGGGCCTTTCCTGAGAAAGCAGGTAGTGGCTCAAAATTCCCTTCTGACAACTTAAAAGAGTTGGCCAAGTAGACCAGATCTGAGACAGGACAGGACATTTCGGGGAAACATTGTATGGCCCACCAGTCAGAGGACACTCCGTAGAGTCACAGACCTACTTGGGGGAAGGAGGTGACTTTGTGGGTGTGGTTGTGGGTTTATGATTTTGTCTCATCTTCTGAGAATAGGTAGGAAAGGCGGTTAGTTTTTTTTTTTTTTGGAGTGTACTGTTTCTAGTAAGTCGTTTGACAAGGCGAGTGTTTCTATGTCTGTGTATTCCACTGTGTCCGTGGTTGTATACATTAGAAACGAGAATGCATCAATGTATTTGTCCTGTCTAGTAGAAAGCTTCCCAGCATTCAACCTGCCCAATTTATGAATGGGTTGCGGCTTTCCTTAAGGATGGGCAACACCTACTATCTTCCTAATTACCAATTTTCTTCCTGAATTCTTTCCAATCTCCAGAATTGGCTCATGTTTTTTTGTCCAAGATATGTACCACCTCCAAGCTCTGTGACATGGCCATGTACTGGATATCTGCAGGGAATGGCGAGCATCTCAGAAAACTCAGATATCAGTGTGACCAGTAAAGTATCAGTGGAGAAACCCTGCTTTGGGCCTTTTGCTTACATAATGTTCTGTTGCCCTTAATTTCAAGAAGTTCTTTGCCTCAGGCCACCCCTTTGTGAAGCCTGAGGAAAACAGTTTTCAAATGGAAATGAATGGGCATCACCCGTGGCCCTTTGCTTTATTGCTTTGGAAAGGGATGTGTGTGATTTAGCCTCTTGGCCCTGTGTGAGGCTGTGGCTTAGATTCTCAGCACCTGATGGATCTAAAGAAAGATCCCATGTGTGCATCCAAAACCAAAATGGCCAAAAGAGCAGTCCTTGTGGATGACGTCTCGCCTTCCTCTGTGAGGTTCCTGACTTCCATCAATAGGGATCCTTTGGGTCAGAGGAGTTCTCCAAAGCCCTGCAGAGGTTTTTGGGTTTTCTCATGACTCCAATTCACATAAAGAATCTTAACCTCTGAGTCAGTTGGCCTCAAAGTAGAGAAGCGGTGTAGTCTTCACAGCATGCCTATTTCATCACGCCTGGTTCACAGAAAGTATGTCCAGGCCACCCTGACTTTAGCAAATGAGTGGCAAGGGAGCTTATTTTGGACACTGTCTTGGACTGCGCTCCTCATGAAAACCTCCAGCCAGAGGTTATGATGAGTGTCTATATGGAAGAAAATGAGGACCATGTCGAAGTGTTTTGGTTTTAATTGTGGTCATTTGTGTGTCAGTTGGAAGAGATAACTGTGTTCACCTGGGCTTGAACTGTTGTGTGATTCCACTTAGAGACTGCTTTCTGGAACTGACCTCAGTGAAGTATTGCCATGAATTGTTTTGAGATTTTAGGAGGCCACGCATGAGATTCGCTCTTGGTATCTGTGATCTAGGCCCAGGGTGGCTTTGCACAGAAAACTGGGAATCTTTGCAAGGATATCACATGATTTTATTCTGAAAGACTTGGCAGCCATCGATGAGAGTCAAAACACACATGGACCTAACATTGTAGACCTCAATGGGCCTTGCTTATGTTACCATTTGGCCTCTGTTTCTGTAGCCTTGCCTATGAGAGTTCTCTAGAGCTTTCATTGAAATGAGCTTCCTCACCATTTAATGGTTCCTGAATTAATTGAAACCCAGAGTGTCTCAAATTCATTTTTGAAAAATGGCTAGATAAATACCATGCAAGTTTTGAAATTCCCATGACCAGGTGGCACTGGAGAACCTTTGGATATCTGGTTCCTGATCATGAGTGTACCAGACAATGCCTTGATTGACTGGGTTTCATGAAAATGGAGTAGAACAGAGATGCCTGTAAGTTGGAGCCTGCTGAGTAGTGGGCCTAGAGCTGTGGTGTGAAGGTGTGTGATAAACATCTGTGGTGGGGCCATGTGAATATGTCTTTGACTTCCAAATGGCTTGTGACTGACATGCTGCTGCCAGCAGACCCTTATATGTAAAGGCATCTTATTATATAGAGGGGTTTCAGGGCAATGTTCAGAATCAGGTTGCTCTTGTCAAGGGGGCAAGCTATGTGGGATAGAAGCCTGGTTGGTGCATTCTCCTGTAAACCCTGACCCACCACACCTGACAGAACTCCCTCCAGCACTGTGTCCCTGATGAACTCCTTGTATTTTTTGAAGCAACACCAAACTACGAGTGCAGCAGCCAGAAACACCACGAAAAGTGGAGGATGACCAAATGACTTCACAGTCCACGCGGGCAGACACTTAGACCCAGGTGGCCAAAAATTGCCGACAAAGATAGAATTCATCACTGCTGCCTAATGTTCATTGGAAAACAAGAAACCATGTCCTCCAGGTCACATAGATGCCATTCCAGATTTGATGGTCTCACTACAAAGGAAGCTAAATCTCCTGACAACAACATATACTTTAAGTGCCCAAACTCAGAGGCAGTTTGTCAAGAAGTCTTTAGGCCAAAAGAACTTCATGTTTGTGGAGTGTTTACCCTATCCCTTACTTTTGGATACTCCTCTCCCAACTCCAAGGTTGTGAACTCCTGAGCATTTTCCATTCCGGATATGTATTCACAAATTTTCTAACTCTTCTCCTCTAATTGTGTCTTACTTGTGGTGAAGGAAATGTCAAGGCATTGTTCTGGATCAGAGTGGGGAGATTTTTGTGTAGCACATATTTGAATACACATGAGATTAATTTTCCTATTTTCCATTCGAAATTCTGAATCCCTGACACTTACCCATACCCTACTAGACTCTCACTACTAATCCTAATATGATGGAGAAAAATAACCCAAACAAAATAGAAATACAACCAGTTCAGAGGAGGCCTGTTGTATAGTTGGACTTGCCTTTTGCATGATAAAGGGTAGGTGTTACAAATCTAGTCAATTTTTAAATGAAAAAGTTCTCCATGTGATTTAAAGTTAACAAATATGTGAATTCTTGTTTCCCTTTCTCTGAAGCCTATTCAGAACATGTATTTTTAATGCACATATTGAATCCTACCTGGTATCACACTTATATTTTTGTGAGGTGGATGACATGGCAGATACAAATTGTGAGAAGAGATCACTCCTCCTAAACACTGTTGGAACTGAAAATTCAACCTATGGGTGAGCTTCCTAGTTTAACAACATTTTACTTAAATCCATGTTTAGTAAAATAAATATTTTTGCTTCAATGGATGATATATATTTCATGATGAATTTCTATTGGCATATATATTGCCAGTTTTTAATGTCTCTGTGTGTGTTTTTTGTATATATATATATATATTCTCCAGGTTCTTCAAAACATGAAATATATGTGTCTTTTATACACTCCATAAACTTATTCATGTTCATGTACTTGGATTTATAATCAACTTTTCAGAAGATTATTCCAGAAATATTCATCCACCTGAAATTCATATTTGTTACCTAGTACTGAAAGCTAACTTCAGTGAACGGTGCACACAAATCCTAATATTTTTATAGTAACTGACCCAGTTTAATATCAAAGCAAGTTGATTCCTATGGGACATGTTATGTATTTTGACGTTTATTCCTATTCAACACTGGTAAATTACTATTTCTTCTTTTTTTGCACATCATAGGATATATATTTAATCCAAAAGTTATCAAATTTACAGGTATTTGTTTCACTTTCAATCACTTCCTGCTTCAGAACACACGTATTCCTGCAGGTTACTTGACTGGTCTTATCATGAAACTTCTTTCCAAACACATTATTTTTGATTTTCATAATGATTTTTGAAGCAAAATATACACAATTTTCATGATTATCCATAACCCTAATATTTCCATTAGATGTATAAATGGTTGTAATGAATGTATGTGTATCAATATAAGATTTCATGTATATTTTCAGATATCAATTCATTCCATTATTTAAAGTTGGAACCAGTTATATTTTTAATTCTCAGTATGGTCTCTTCATGCATTATCTCAATATTCATAAACACATGGTACACCCATTTGTACCCCCAATACTAATTTATGCATCTTCAAAATATTGCTCCCAGAAACAGTGGAAGAAATACTCCACCTGATCTACATATACATTTTATCACTGTAATAATCTGGACACAAAATGCAAAGTTCACCTTTATGATTGTAGCAAAGCCTAAATGGAAATTGACCATGGATTACTAAAACATCTATGTCTAAATTGCCTAATGCTCTCAAATGTCAATCTATTTGTGACTCCATATTTATTTTTCCCTAAGATTATACAGTCAAGTTCAACCCTGTTGAAAATGTCTAATATTATCACTCACTTTGAACTATACCTGATTTCCTAATATCTCTATTGATATCTGATTTGCTACATATTTTCCCCAGTTCATCATTGTGAGTGACCCTAAACATGTGCTGATATTGACATTCACTCTCTAACCGAAACCCTATTGTTAAAGAACTTTTGGTCCAAAGTCTATACTCGCCCTCGTTTCAACACCTACCGACTATCTTCCTGATCCTACAGACTATCCCTGTTTGATTGGATGTTCTCTTCTACATTCAATCATCCAAGGTACAAGGTCCTATTTCATTGTATATCGATTTATCTGAGACATCTGTGCATAACATAATTCAATGCTAAGTATCCCAATCAAAGGCCCAATGCCCTTCTGGGCTTCAAATCTTACCTAGATTTCTGTTTTCATACTTATATTTCACCTATATATTCTTAAAAATGTCACAGGTTCCCAATACCATTATTAATTGAGCGGAATGATTCCTAACCCAAATCAAACATGTTATTAACCTTAACCATACACTGATCCCTCAATCTAACTTTTCAGAAGAGCAGGGACAGAGTTGGTCTCAAAATACAGGCATGTAGGGGATTCTCCACCTGCTGAGAACCTAAAAGGCCCATGCAGAAATGATCCATGGAGAAGATGTAGGCAGCTATGAAGGACCTGAGAGAGCAAAAGACATCTTCCATGGTGAATAACCTGGTCAGGATAAAGGGTTGTGTCTGAATGAGCCTCTCTTTTTTTCATATAGATAAGATGGACCAAAACAGGCCTATGTGGAGAGCTGTCCCTAGGTGCCTATGGTTGATATACCATTATAACCTGTGAAAGTATCACAGGAAGTAGGGGCAGCCTCCATATCATGGGACCTTTGGAAGCAACTGTGAAGGCAAAGAGGTTGCCAAGATAGTGACCTCATTCAGTTCCTGAAGGAAGTGACCTCATCACACTTCTTTGGTGATGGAACTGTCTGAACTTGGTATCCAGGAAGCCAGGCACTCAGAGCCAGTCACAGTCCCAGTCCCAGGGGTCTCAATTTTTTTGATTTACCAAGGATAGAGTCAGAGTTTCTTGGTAACTACTGATGTGTGGATGGCCAAATGCCAGGAAAGCTCTGAAGAGGGGCCTTTTCTGAGAAAGCAGGTAGTGGCTCACCACTGGCTCCTGACAACTTCACAGAGTTGGACAAGGAGACCAGATCTGAGAAAGGACAGGCCATTTCAGTGGAACATAGTATGACCCACCAGTCATAGGACACTCTGGATAGTCACAGTCCTACTTGGGGGAAGGAGGTGCCTTTGTATGTGTGTGTGTGTGTTTGTGGTTTTGTCTAATGTTCTGAGAATAGGTAGTAGCGGCGGTTTGTTTGGTTTCGAGTGAACTGTTTCTAGTAAGTCATTTGACAAGGCGAGTGTTTCTATGTCTCTGAATCCCACTGTGTCCGTGGTTGTAGACAGTTGAAAAGAGAATGGATCAATGGATTTGTGTTGTCTAGTAGAACGCATCCCAGCATGTATCCTGCCAAATTTATTAATGGTCTGAGGCTTTCCTTATCGATGGGCAACACCTGCTATCTTTCTAAGTTCCTGTTTTCTTCCTGAATTCTGGCCAATATCCAGAATAGGCTCATGGTTTTCTCTCCAAGATATGTACCACCTAAAAGCTCTGTGACATGGCCATGTACTGGATAGCTGAAGGGAATGGAGAGCATCTCAGAATACTCAGATATCAGAGTGACCATTTAAGTCTTATTGGAGAAACCCTGCTTTGGGCCTTTTGCTTACCTATTGTTCTGTTGACCTGAATGTCAGCAAGGTCTTTGCCTCAGGCCATCTCTTTTTGAAACCTGAAGAAAACAGTTTTCAAATGGAAATGAATGGACATCCCCTGTGGCTCTTTTCTTAATTTCTTTGGAAGGAGATGTGTCTGATTCAGCCTTTTGGCCCTTTGTGAGTCTGTGGCTTAGATTATCAGCACCTGATGGATCTAAAGAATGATCCCATGTGTGCATTCAAACCAAACTGGCCAAAAGAGCAGTCATTATGGATAAAGTCTCTCACCTTCCTTTGTAAGGTTCCTGACCTCCATCAAGTGAGAATAGGGATCCTTTGGGTCAATTGAGTTCTTAAAAGCCCTGCAGAGGCTAGCCCATAGGTGCTTGGGTTTTCTGATTACTCCAATTCACATAAAGAATCTAAACCCCACAGTCAGTAGGCCTCAAATTGGTGAACCGAAGTAGTATTAATGGCAGGCCTATTTGACCACTCCTGGTTCACAGGAAGGTTGTACAGGCCACCCTGACTTTAGGCAAACCAGAGGCAAGGGAGCTTATTTTGGACACTGTCTTGGGCTGCGCCCCTCATGGAAACCTTTAGCCAGAGGATATGATGAGTGTCTATATGGAAGAATATGAGGGCCATGTGGGAGTGTTTTGGTTTTAATTGTGGTCATTTGTGTGGCAGTTGGAAGAGATTACTTGTAAGATTCCAGCAGACGTCGGAGAAAGAGACTACCAAGAGACTGGCTCATGCAACAGCAATGGGGATTTCTTGAGGATCCAATTCAGTTCGCTGGGGCTCTGTGCTCACTCAACAAGCAACAGCGGCCCAGATCCCCGAGAAGAGGTTAAGCAGTGCTTCAGTACACTTTTTGGGTAGGCAGAGGCTTTATATATATCAGAGGAAATCATCTTGATCAGCCGGAAAATCGAACAACAACTCTCCAACTTGATTAGCACATTCATTGGTGGAATCAGGTCGGGCGGGGGTGATAGGTCGATCCTAAGGAGGGGGGTACATTCAAACTGATTGGTTTGGGCCCTGATATGCTTAGGTGCCAAGCTGCACAGGGTCCTAGATTATTAAACAACTGGATGGTCAGGGGGAATATTTAATGGGCAGTGAAAGGATTGTCCTAACAGCTACAGGAATTTCAGGTTTTAGGTTTAGCATGGGAACTTAACAATACCTGGTCCTTTACATTTTAACTCAGGCTTTGCAGCTTAGAAACTTTACAACACCCGCTATTTTACACTTTAACTTCAATTTCTTTTACCCTAACAGACTGGGTCCACCTGGGTGTGAACTCTGGTGTGATTCCCCTTAGACACTGAGTTCTGGAACTGAACTCAGAGAAGAGGTGTCATGAATTGTGTTGGGATTATAAGAGGCCACACATGAGAGTTGCCCTTGGAAACTGAGATCTAGGCCCAGGGTGGCTTTCCACAGAGCATTGGAAATTTCAGCCAGGATATCACATGATTTTATTCTGAATGACTTGGCAGCCATAGTTGAGAGTCAAAACACACATGAAACTCACACTGTAGACCTCAATGGGCCTGGTTTCATGTGACCTTTTGGCCACTCTTTGAGAAGCCTTGTCTGTGAGAGTTCTATAGAGATTTCATTGAAATCAGCTTTCTCAAAATTTAAAGGTTCCTGAATGAATTGAAACCCACAGTGCCTCCAACTTCATCCTTGAAAAATGGCTAGATAAATACCATGAAATTTTTGAAATTCCCAGGACCAGGTACCACTGGAGAAAGTTTGGATGTCCGGTTTCTGATCATGAGTATAACAGACAGTGCCTTGATTCACTGGGTTTCATGCAAATGGTGTAGAACAGAAATGCCAGTAAGTTGGAGCCTTCTGAGTAGTGGGCCTAGAGCAGTGGAGGGCAGGTGTGTGATAAAACATCTGTGGTGGGGCCATGGGGATCTTCCATTGTCTTCCAAATGGCTTGTGACTGACATGGTGCAGCCAGCAGACCCTTATATGTAAAGGCATCTTGTTATTTGGAGAGGTTTCAGGGCAATGTTCAGAATCAGGATGGTATGGTCAAGGGAAAAGCTATGTGGGATAGAAGCATGGTTGGTGCATTCTCTTGCAGACCCTTACCCACCACAGGTGACAGAACTCCCTCCAGCACTGTACCAGGTGAACTACTTGTATTTCGTGAAGCAAATAACAAACTCCCAGTGCAGCAGTAAGAAATACCACGAAAAGTGGAGGATGACCAAATGGCTTCACAGTCCACACAGAGAGAAACTTAGCCCCCAGTGGACACTGTTAACCTACATAGAGAGAAATCAGCACTGCTGCCTCATGTTCAGTGGAAAATAAGAAACTATGTCCTCCAGGTCACATACATGCACACCCAGCTTTGATGGTCTCACTACAAAGGAAGCTCCTGACAAATACTTATATTTCAAGTGTGCAACCTCAGAGGCAGTTTCTCAAGATGTCTTTAGGCCAGCAGAGCTCCATGTTTGTTGAGTGTTTACCCTGTCCCTTACTTTTGGAAACTCCTCTACCACCTCCAAGGTTGTGAACTCCTGAGCGTATTCCATTCCAGATATGTATTCACAGAATTTTTAACTCTTCTCCTCTAATTGTGTCTTACTTCAGGCGAGGGTAATGTCAAGGCATTTTTCTGTATGAGAGTGCAAAAATTTGTGTGCAGCATTTATTTGAAATACTGAATCCCTGACATTAACCCATATCCTAATAGACTCTGACTACTAATCCTAATATGATGGAGAAAAATAACTCAAACAAAATAGAAATACAAGCATTTCATATGAGGCATGGTGTATAGTTGGACTTGCCTTTTGCATTATATAGGGTAGGAGTAATAAATCTAGTCAATTTTTAATTGAAATAGTTTTCCATGTGTTTTTAAAGTTAACAAATATGTAAATTACTGTCTCCCATTCTCTCTAGCTTATTCAGAACATGTGTTTTTATATGCACATATAGAATCCTACCTGGTTATCACACATACAGTCTCATGAGGAGGCTGATTGGCAGATACAAATTGTGAGAAATGACCACTCCTCGTAAACGCTGTTGGAACTGAAAATACAACCCATGGGTGAGCTTCCTATTTGAACAACCTTATACAAAAATCCATGTTCAGTGAAATTAATATTTTTGGATCTGATGATGATATATATTTCACGATAAATTTCGATTGGCATATATATTGCAATTATTAATGTCTCTCTCTCTCTCTGTGTGTATATATATATATATGTATATATATATATATATATATATATATATATATATGTATATATATATACATATATATATATATATATATATGCACTCTGTCTAGATTTTTCAAAATATGAAACATGTGTCTTATTGTAGACTCCCTAAATTCATTTATATTCATGTATGTGGATTTATAATCAACTTTTCACAAGATTATTCTCAGAAATACTCATCCACCTAAAATACATACTTGTTTCCTAGTACTGAAAACTAACTTCGTTGAATGGTGCATACATATCCTAACATTTCTACAGTAACTGACCCTGTTTAACATTAATTCAAGTAGATTTCTATGGGACATGATGTGTATTTTGAAGTTCATTTTTATTCAACACTGGTACATTGCTATTTCTTCAGTTTATGCACATCATAGGATACATATTTCATCCACAAGTTAGCAAATTGATAGGCATTTGTTTCACTTTCAGTCACTTCCTGCTTCAGAACACATGTATTTCTCCATGTTTCTTGACTGATATTTTCATGAGACTTCTTTCCAAACACATTATTTTCGATTTCCGTAATCACTTTTGAAGCAAAACCCACACACCTTTCATGATAACCCATAACCCTAATATTACCATTAGATGTATAACTCGTTGGAATGAATGACTGTATATCAATATTAGATTTCTTATATATTTTCAGATATCAATTCAATCCATTATTTAAAGTGGAACCAGTTATATTATTTATTCACATGATGGTCAATTGATGCATTATCAATATATTCTATGACACAGGGTATACCCTTTTTACCCCCAATACTAATTTATATTTCTTCAAAATAGTGCTCCCAGAAATGGTGGAAGAAATACCCATGTCACCTGATCTACATATACATTTTATCACAGTAATATTCTGGACACATAAAACAAAGGTCACTCCTATGATTGTACCAAAGCCTAAATGGAAAATGAGCATGGATTACTAAATGCACCCATGTCCAGGTTGCCTAATGCTCTCAAATGTCAATCCTATTGGTGACTACATATTTGTTTCTTTCTAACATTATATATCCAAACTCAACCCTGTTGAAAATGTCTAGTCCTATGACTCAGTTTATACTTTGCCTGATTTCCTAATGTCTCTATTAATATCTGCTTTCCTCCATATTTTCCCCAGTTCATCATCGTGACTGACTCTTCACATGTGCTAACATTTACATTCACTCTCAACTGAAACCATATTGCTAAAGAACTTTTGGTCCAGATCCTATACTCACTCTTCTTCCTAAAACTACTATCTCCTGTTCCTACCGAGTATTCCTTTTTGACTTGATGTTCTCTTCTACATTCAATCATTCAAGGTACATGGTCCTATGCCATTGTATATCGATTTATCTGAGACATCTATTCAGAACGTAATTCAACGCTAAGTATCCCAATCAAGTTCCCATGCCCTTCTCGGCTTCAAATCTTAACTAGATTTCTGTTTTCATACTTATATTTCACCTATATATTCTTGTAAATATCACGGGTTCCCGATACTGTTATTCAACCCTCAGAATGATTCCTCACCCAAATCGAACCTGTTATTCACCCTAATCATACACTCTTCCCTCAATCTAACTTTACAGAAGAGCAGGGAAGGAGTTGGTATTTCAATACAGGAATGTAGGCGATCTTCCACCTATTGAGAACCTCAAATGTCCTACATAAATGACACCTGGATAAGTTGTAGGCAGCTATGAAAGACCTGAGAGAGCAAAAGTCATCTTCCATGGAAAACAACCTGGTCAGGATGTAGGGATATGTATGAATCAGCCTCTCACTTATTAATGTAGAGAAGATGGACCAAACCAGGCCTGTGTGGAGAGCTGTTCCTGTGTGCCTATGGTTGATATACCATTCTAACTTGTGAAAGTGTCACAGGAAGCAGGGGCAGCCTCCATCTCATGGGACCCTTGGAGTCAACTCTTAGGACAAAGTGGTTGCCAAGGCAGTGAACTCATTCAATTCCTGAAGGAAGTGACTTACGTCACTTCCGTGGTGATCAAACTCTCTGAACTTAGATCCAGTAAGCCAGGCACCCAGAGCCAGTCCAAGTCCCAGTCTTAGTGGTCTCACTTGTTTTGATTTTCCAAGGATAGAGTCAATCTTTCTTGATACCTACCGATGTGGGAATGGCCAAATAACAGGAAAGCTCTCAAGAGGGGCCTTTTCTGAGCAAGCAGGTAGAGGCTCACCCCTGGCTTCTGACAAGTTCACAGAGTTGACCAAGGAGACCTAATCTCATACAGGACAGGCCATCTCAGGGGAACATATTGTGGCCCACCAGTCAGAGGACACTCCGGATAGTCAAAGACCCATTTGAGGGAAGGAGGTGCCTTTGTTATGTGGGTGTGGTTTTTTGGTTTGTCTCATATTCTGAGAATATGTAGGAAAGGTGGTTTGTTTGGTTTGTAGTGAACTGTTTTTAATAAGTCATTTGACAAGGCGACTGTTTCTATGTCTGTGTATCGCACTGTGTCCGTGGTTGTAGACATTAGAAAAGAGAATGATTCAATGGATGTGTCCTGTCTGGTAGAAAGCTTCCCAGCATTCATCCTGCCCGATTTATGTATGGACTTTGGCTTGCCTTATCGATGGGCAACACCTGCTAATTTCCTAAGTTGCTGTTTTCTTCCTGAATTCTGGCCACTCTCCAGAAGAGGCTCATGGTTTTGTGTCCAAGATATGAATCACTTCCAAGGTCTGTGACATGGCTATGTTCTGGATAGCTGAAGTGAATGGCGAGAATCTCAGAAAACTCAGATCACTGTGACCAGAAAAGTCTCAGTGGATAAACCCTGCTTTGGGACATTTGCTTACATATTGTTCTGTTGCCCTGAATGTCAGGTAGTTCTTTGCCTCAGGCCACCCCTTTGTGAAACCTGAAGAAAACAGTTTTCAAATGGAAATGAATGGAAATCACCTGTGGCTCTTTGCTTAATTGCTTTGGAAAGGGATGTGTCTGAATCAGCCTCTTAGCTCTGTGTGAGGCTGTTGATTAAATTCTCAGCCCCTTATGGATCTAAAGAAAGATCCCATGTGTGCATCCAAAACCAAAATGGCCGAAAGTACAGTCATTGCAGATGAAGTCTTTCGCCTTCCTCTGTAAGGTTCCTGACCTCTATAAAGTGAGAATAGGGAAGATAGACCAAGCCAATTGATGTCTCCTTTTGGAAAAATTGTACCACCAATGAGAGCATCAGCAAAATTACCCCAACACTACCACAAGTCGCTGCACCAACAGATAGTTCACAATGCATACATGTTAGTTCACAATGCATACAAGTGATATATATTCCAGGCAAGTTCTGCAAGCAGTTCAGTGATGGCTATTGCAGAAGCTGTAGATTGGTTTTATCTTTGTCTTCACCAGCACTGGGTTGAAGATTGGAATTCTGGCAATAATGGCTAAAGAAAAAATTACTTACCATTCCAGAAGGCACTAAAAAACCCAATTATCTTAACAATTTACATTATCTTGAAGAGAATTATTAAATATAATGAAAAGGAAAGGTGAAAGTCAACAAACAGTTCTGCTAAACTCCTTTTTTTGTTCACATATTAAAACAATCCTCAACAGTTATTTACCCAATTTAAATTAAACTATTTAAATCACGTGAATAAAAAAAAATTGGATCCATTTTTTCATGAGCGCACATCATATATGATATATGGATATATGTACATTCAAACATAAAACACAAAACACAAGTGTGCACAAATAATATAATATATACAACACATAACATAATAGTAAAGGCCTTATAACTTTTTACAGGTGAAATCACCATTGGAATGTCTAAAAACTCTATAGTCAAAAAATAGAACTGATCAGCAAAACATTAACCTAGGTCTGTATGAGCTCAAAAAAAAAAAAATAGAAAATAGAACTTCATGATGTGGGAAAGGGCAATAATAAAATAGATATTGAAAAAAGCATCCTGGTTCTGTCGCAGATGTAAGGATAGCCAAACTGGAGTTTTGGATATCAGCTGTTATGAATTTGAGCCAAATCATCTTCTTTTTGGTCTATAGAAATCACTTTAGTTAATTTCTCTGGAATCCATATTGCCTGCTGTTCTTCCTGTGGAAACACACAAACAGACCCCTGACTAAAGACAATCACTGGGTCAGGACTTTAGTTAATCTCTCCAAAATTCAAATCAGCTGCTGTTCTTCCTGTGGAAACACACAAACAGACGCCCGACTCCAGACAATTACTGGGTCAACACTTTTCCATTGTCCTATTAGAATATCCTTCCAAAGGACCTTGGGCTTATGCACATTTTTTGGAAACATATGCCTTTCCACAGCACTAAGTCCTGATGAATCCAAGTTTAAAAAGTTTAGAGTAAAAAGCGTTAATTTAAGTTTATCTTTGGGGAATATATACCCCTTCTCAATTCCGTCTTTGTGCTTTAATAAGTACATTTTTATTGTTTGATGTGCTCTTTCAACTATGCCTTGTCCCTGTGGATTGTATGGGATTCCTGTTATATGAGTAATGCCAAATGATGAGCAAAATTGTTTAAAAGAGTTAGAAGTGTAACCGGGGGCATTATCTGTTTTTAACTGTTTTGGAATGCCCACAGTGGCAAAATTTTGTAAGCAATGAGCTATAACATCTTTAGTTTTTTTCTCCAGCATGAAGGGAGCCCATTAAAAATCCAGAACAAATATCAACTGTAACATGCAAATATTTTAATTTTCCAAATTCTGGCAAGTGTGTGACGTCCATCTGCCAAATATGGTTAGGTATCAATCCTCTAGAATTGACTCCAAGATTAACTTGTGGTAAAAAGGTCACACAATTTTGACATTGTTTTATAATTTGTCTAGATGTTCCTTAGTTTTTTTGAAATGCTTTTGTAAAGTATAAGCATTGACATGGAACTTTTTAAGAAAATTTATTGCTTCTTCTAGTGTAAAGAAAATATGTATGTATGTCAATTGTAGTTTTATCTGCTAAATCATTGCCCAAACTAAGGGCTTTAGGCAATCCTGTATGTGCCCTGATATGTCCTATAAAGAATGGATCTTTTCTGTCCCAGATTAGACTTTGTATAGTGGAAAGCAAAGAGAAAACAGTAGAGAAAGGGGAAATCCTACCAGCATCTTCAAGGGATACTATAGCATTAACTATATACTGACTATCGGAAAATAAATTAAATACAGAATCTTTAAAAATCACAAAAGCTTGTAATACTGTACTAAGCTCTACCTTGTGAGCTGATTGTTTTGGTACTAAAAATATAAAAGTTGGATCAGGTGTAACTATTGCTGTTGTACCATTATTTAACCCATCGGTGAATATATTTGGAGCATTCATGATAGGTGTTTTCTTGTCATTTTTGGAAAAATTACAGGATGCGATGACCAAAAAGACAATAAAAGATAAGATGGTAAGTGGTTATCAAATGAAACATTAGATTTACACACGATTATTGCCCAAGTATTTAACTAATTAGCTAATTCATCAATTTGATTCATAGTATATGGAGTAATAATTTTATTGGGTGAAATTCCACACACACTCTTTTTGCTTCTTTTATTCCTATGAGTATTAATTCTCCCTCAGGCTCAGGATAGCAAGTAATAATAGTGTTAGAAGAATAAGATAAATGTATCCATAATAATGGACCTTCTTCCCAAAATACTCCTGTAGAAATATTTTTTTTTGTTGTTAGTACAATAAATAATAAATGCAAAATTATATCAACTCTATCCAAAAGCATATTTCCCATATATGTTTCAATGATTTTTATTGCTTTTCTTGCTTCAGGCATTAACATTCTGAGTGAATTTGGATCTCATGGTCCTTTTAGGATATCAAATAAAGGTCCCAACTCTCCTGTTGGTATACCTAGATGAGGCCTTATCCAATTTAAGTCTCCTAATAACTCTTGAAAGTCATTAATTGATTTGAGTTGATCTACTCGTATTTGAATTTTTGGTTGACTGACCATGGTTGAGGATAATAGAGCTACTAAATAGTTAATTGGAAAATTTAATTGTATTTTACCTATTGCTATCTCTAGGTTATAATTTTTTAATACGTTTGTAAGTGTGGCATACCATTCTAGCAATGGGTTTTTAACTTTGTGTGCTAATAATACATCATCCATATAGTGAAAAATTTGTATTTCAGGAATTTGATTTCTAACTGGCTGGATTACTTTGTTAACATAAATTTGACGCATAGTTGGGCTGTTAGCCATCCCTTGAGGGAGTACTTTCCACTCATATCTCTTGTCAGGACCTTCATGATTCAGTGCAGGTATAGTAAATGCAAAACTTGGAATATCCTCAGGATGAATTGGAATTGAAAATAAAACGATCTTTAATATCTACAACGAAAACATACCAAGTTTTTGGCAAAGCACACAATTGAGTAATCTCTGATTGAGCAGGTCCCATAAAAACCATCCCATTATTAATGGCTCTTAAATCTTGCAATAATCTCCATTTACCAGATTTCTTTTTAAGGACAAAAATGAGAGTATTATGGGGAGACACAGAAGGTTGTATATGTCCTTCCGCTAATTGTTGTTTGACCAGGTCATGGGCTACTTGTATCTTTTCTTTAGTCAGGGGCCACTGAGGAACCCATACTGGTCTTTCTGATTTCCAAGTAATATTTATTGTCTCAGTGGCCCTTTCTGAAAATCCAACCCATATCTATCTGTTCCTTGATCTTTTTGTATTGGTGTTGCTATACCTTGTTCTTGCTTTTCTAATCTTTTTCCTTTCCTAAAATCTTGTCTAGCCATAATAGTGGGTGAATTTTGATTGATGTTATTTGTTAATGTCAAACCTAATTGATCTAGGACATCTCATCCTTATAAATTTACGGGAAGATGTTCCAATACATATGGCTGTATAGTTCCTTCACATCCTTCAGGATCCTTCCAATCTAATACCGTTGCACTTTTATGGGGATTAGTCGCCACTCCTAGGCCTCGAAGCGTTTGAGTGGCTTGTTGTAATGGCCAATGTTTTGGCCATTCTTGACGACAGATGATGCTAAGGTCTGCACCTGTATCCAGTAGCCCATTGAATTCATGTCCTTGAATATTTAGTTTTAGCATGGGGCGAGAATATAAATTTAAAGAAAGCATAGCCCAATCTACACCTGTGGAGCCTAATCCTTTGGAACCCCTTTCTACAGCATAACTGTAAAATTTATCATGTGGGCTGGGTATTATTATTAATTGTGCTATTCTATCTCCTGGAGAAATTACTGATATACCCTTTGGAAAACTGGCTATAATTTTTATTTCACCTTCATAATCGGGATCAATTACCCCAGGACTCATCATAAGTCCTTTTAGAGTAGAAGAGCTGCATCCCAATAATAAGCCTACTGTTCTTTTGGGAAGAGGTCGTTTCACCCCTGTGGGAATGATTTGAACTCCCATCTCTGGAGTTAGTATTGATCTGGCGGAGGCACAGATGTCCAACCCTGCGCTCCCTCTGGTTTGTCTGATGAGGGATCTGATGAACAATGTGTCGTGGGCACTACACTGATGGGGTTGCTGGTTTCCTCCAGTGCTCCATATATTTGCGGTTTCGGGCCCCAGAGCATTGGGCCCCCCTGTCCATTTTTTGGCAATGGAGCCGGATGCCTTTCTTCATGATATCGTGGATAAACACCTGGTGCTTGTTTGTTTTTTGATAATGAAGTACCCTCTATGGTGGTTTGAGAATGGTATTCATTAGCCCAATGTCTCCCTCTACGTCATTGTGGCCAAATACCCGGTATTCTAGTCCTTTGATACCTAGTTTTGTTAAACCCTCCTCCTATGGGGCAATTCCTTTTAAAAAGTCCTGTTTATTCACAATTGTAGCATGTTCTTGGCCTGTCTTCTAAAGCCTGTTTTACTAAAGCTGCCACAATTTGCCCTTTTTCATTAATGTCTCTGGCATCTAAAGCCTGTTTTATTGCAGCTGCCACGACTTGCTCTTGTTCATTAATGTCTCTACCAAATTTAATAAATGTGTTTAAATCTTCATGTTTCCATGGTCTAATGATACCTCTGCAGCAATGATTCGCTTGGTCATAAGCCAGTTGTTTTAATAATGGCATTGCTTGTTCTGTATTTCCAAAAACTCTGTAGCTGTTTCAATAAGCCTATCTACAAATCCAGCGTAAGATTCATTAGCTCCTTGTATTACCTTAGATAATTGACCTTGTAAACCTCCATGTCCTTGTAAAGTCTTCCATGCCCTAACTGCCTCTACAGCAATTTGTGCGTATATGGCAGGATCATATGGAATTTGTTGTTGCTGATCCTCATAAGGTCTCTTTTCTAACAACAAATCTAGATTTCTCTGAGGATAACCAGCTGCTGCATTTCGCCTAGACATCTCTTTGCAAAATTCCTCATTGGCAACCTTCCATAATAGGTATTGACCTCCATTTAGCACAGCTTTACACATATTAGCCCAATCTGCTGGCGTCATGTTCAAGGTGTTAATAGATTCGACCAAGCTTACAATGAAGTGTGCTTGAGGACCATATGTTGTTACAGCCTCTTTTAGCTGCTTCACTATTTTGAAATTTAAAGCATGGTGAATTCGCTGCCCTCCTACCTCAAATACAGGGCATGTTAATACTTGAGATCCTGTCTCAGGATCCGAACTATCAACTGTTGGGGTTGGGGGCCTCCCAGCACATGGAGGTGGCCTTGTTAGTTGGACATTTACATCCTCTGGTGACAGAAAGGTGTTAGTAGCAGTCTCCTTTTTTAACTTTGCCCCTGATTGCTTTTTATGCTCTAAACTTGGTTCCTCTATCTTTGTCTGAACTGAAGGCTTTGGACTAAGCAAACCAGATATGAACGTCCACAATGGCAATGTGCCAACTGGCATAGTCCCTCGGCTGCTCTTTTCTAATCCTTTTAAATCTTCACCATGATGGTTCCATTGTGATATATTTAATAACTCCTCCTTCAAAAGCCATGGGCTACATTTTTGTATTGTATCAACAAATGCCCTGACTGTCCTTGATATTTCTGAGATGCCTCCTTTCTCTAACAATTTATTTAACACTCTTTCAGTTTGTTTTTTTACTAATTTCTGATCCCGTATTTCTATTATAATACAACCCAACAAGATGACGCCAAACAAAACTGAGACAGAATGAATTAAAAAGGGAACAACAAAAAGTCATTATAGCCTTTCTATCCTCCTGACATGTGCATCCGTCCTTTATACCTATCTGTTCCTCAGACGTAAATAGTTTTTTCTCAGATGTGAGTGGTTTTTCTTCCATCCCACTCATCTCCAGGAACAGGCAACTTAAAACAAAAGTGAAGCAAAACAAAGGAGTCATCTTAAAATGGCTACCCATCCTTTCACCTTGCCCACAGGGACAAGCAGTTTACCTTATCACTTACCCTCAGTCGTTCCCCATGTGAGCCACAAAATGCTGCAGTCTGGCTGGGCATGATTCAGGAGCCACTTGTCAAAAAAAAAAAAAACTAACTTTATTTTTAGAACCACACACGGCAAACAAAACAACTCCTCAGGAAAAACCCTCAGAGCCCAACTGCCACTACTGGCTTCCTTGTAAAGTCTCTCTCACACACACAAGCCTCTTCACCTGCCACAATCCTACTGCTCTTGAGGCCGATTGGCTGGGTTGAGCCAAAAAAGTTCCCCAAGGAGGAGCTCCATGGTCTGAAAGGGCAGGGAAACAGCCCAATGAGCATCACCACAGAGGAGCCAATCAGCTAGATGATGCTGAGGTCGCTGTGAGCCAATAATCAGCCGGCAGCTGGAAATTTGCTGGCAGCTGGAAGTTTGCTGGGGCCCCTTCAGCTGTGGCTCTCAACAAATTCCTGTCTCATTTCTCTGTAGCCTATTCAGCACATGTATTTTTATATGCACATATAGTATCCTATCTGTTATCACATGTACATTTTTGTGAGGTGGCTGACTTGGCAGATACAAATTATGAGAAGAGATCACTCCTCCTAAACATTGTTGGAACTGAAAATTCAAAATATGGGTGAGCTTCCTAGTAGAATAACATTATACATAAATCCATTTTCAGTGAAATAAATATTTTTGCATCTGTGGATGACATATATATTTCATGATGAATTTTGATTGGAATACACACTCTACAAATTTTTCAAAATATGAAATATATGAGTCTTATTATACACTCCTTAAAATCATTCATATTCATGTATGTGGATTTATGATCAACTTTTCACAAGATAATTCTCAGAAATATTCATCAACCTGAAATACATATTTGTTACCTAGTACTGAAAGATAACTTCAGTGGATGGTGCATACAAATCCTAATATTTCTACAGTAATACCCAGTTTAATATCAATGCAAGTAGTTTCCTATGGGACATGATGTGTATTTTCCGGTTCATTTTTATTCAACAGTGGTACATTACTATTTTCTCAGTTTATGCACATCATAGGATATATATTTTATCCACAAGTTCACAAATTTATAGGCATTTGTTTCAATTTCAATCACTTCCTGCTTCAGAACACATATATTCCTCCAGATTTTTTGACTGGTCTTTTCATGAGACTTCTTTTCAAACACATTATTTTCGATTTCCATAATCACTTTTGAAGCAAAACTCACACATTCTTCTTGATAAACCATAACCCTAATATTACCGTTAGATTTATGACTGGTTATAATGAATGTATGTATATCAATTTAAGATTTCCTTTACATTTTCAGATATTAATTAAATCAATTATTTAAAGTTGGAACCAGTTACATTATTTGTTCACAGTATGGTCTATTCATGCATTATTTCTATATTCATAGACACATGGTACACCTCTTTGTTCCCCCAATACGAATTTATACGTCTTCAAAATATTGCTCCCACTAATGGTGGAAGAAATACTCATGTCACCTAATCTACATATACATTTTATCACAGTAACATTCTGGACACAGAAAACAAAGGTCACTCTTATGATTGTACCAAAGCCTAAAAGGAAAGTGAGCATGCATTACTAAAAACATCCATGTCCAGGTTGCCTAATGCTCTCAAATGTAAATCCTATTGTTGACGATATATTTGTTTCTTCCTAAGATTATATATTCAATCTCAAGCCTGTTGAAAATATCTCATCCTATCCCTCACTTTAAACTTTGCCTGATTTCTTAAAGTCTCTATTGACATCTGCTTTCCTACATATTTTCCCCAGTTCTCATTGTGACTGACTCTTCACATGTGCTGATATTTACATTCACTCTCTACTTGAAAACCTATTGCTAGAGAACTTTTTGTACAAATCCTATACTCACTCTTGTTTCTAAACCTAGCAACTATCTTCCTAATCCTACGGACTTTCTTTTTTTAATTGGATGTTCTCTTCAACATTCAATCATCCAAGGTACAAGGTCCTATGCCATTGAATATCGATTTATCTGAGACATCTGGGCAGGACATAACTCAAACCTAAGTAACCCACTCAAGGGCCCAATGCCCTTCTGGGCTTCAAATTGTACCTAGATTTCTGTTTTCATACTTGTATTTCACCTATATATTCTTGTAAATATCCCAGTCTCCCAATACCATTATTCATCCTTCAGAATGATTCCTAACCAAAATCGAATATGTTATTAACCCTAACCATAGACTTTTCCCTCAATCTAACTTTACACGTGAGCTGGGAGAGTGTGATCAGGAAAGTCTCAGTGGAGAAACCCTGCTTTGGGCCATTTGCTTACCTATTGTTCTGTTGCTCAGAATATCAGGAAGTTCTTTGCCTCAGGTCACCCCTTTGTGAAGCCTGAAGAAAGCTGTTTTCAAACGGAAATGAATGAGCATCACTTGTGGCTCTTTGCGTCAAATGAGTTCTTCAAGCCATGAAGAGGTGCTTGGGTTTTCTCATGACGCCAAATCACATAAAGAATCTATACCTATCAGTCAGTAGTAGTCAGTCAATATTGCTCCTAAAAATGGTGGAGAAATACTCATGTCAAATGATCTACATATATATATATATATATATATATATATATATATTTAATCACAGAAATATTCTGGGCACAGAATTCAAAGTTCACATTTATCATTGTACCAAAGCCTAAATGGAAAGTGAACATGGATTACTAAAAATATCATGTCCAGGTTGCCTAATGCTCTCAAATGTAAATCCTATTGGTGACTACATATTTGTTTCTTCCTAAGATAATATATTCAACCTCAACCCTGTTGAAAATGTCTAATCCTATCACTCACTATATACTTTGCCTGATTACCTAATGTCTCTATTTATATCTGCTTTCCTACATATTTTCCCAATTTCATCATTGTGACTGACTCTTCACATGTGCTGACATTTAAATTCATTCTCTAACCGAAAACCTATTGCTAAAGAACTTTTGTTGCAAATTCTACATGCACTCTCCTTCCTAATCCTAACTACTATCTTTCTAATCCTACTGACTATCCCTTTTTGACTGGATGTTCTTTTCTACATTCAATCATCCAAGGTACAAGGTCATATGCCATTGTATATCGATTTATCTGAGACATCTGTTCAGAAGTTAATTCAATGCTAAGTATCCCAAGCAAGGGCCCAATGCCCTTCTGGGCTTCAAATCATACTTAGATTTCTGTTTTCATGCATACATTTCACCTCTATATTGTTATAAATATCGCAGGTTCCCAATACCATTATTCACCCAGCAAAATGATTCCTAACCCAAATCGAACCTGTTATTAACCCTAACCATACAGTATTCCCTCAATCTTACTTTACAGAAAAGCAGGGAAAGAGTTGGTCTTATAATACTGGAATATAATGGATCTTCCACCTGGTGATAACCTCAAATGTCCATGGCGAAATGATCCCTGGAGAATATGTAGGCAGCTATGAAGGACCTGAGAGAGCAAAAGGCATCTTCCATGGCAAATGGCTTGGTCAGGATAAAGGGTTGTGTCTGAATCAGCTTCTATTCTTAAAGCAGAGAACATGAGCCAACCCAGGCCTGTGTGTAGATCTGTTCCTGGGAGATTATGGTTGATATACAATTCAAACTTGTTAAAGTGTCACAGGAATTAGGGCCAGCCTCCATCTCATGGGAACCTTGGAAGCAACGTTTGGACAAAGTGGTTGCCAAGAGAGTGACCTCATTCAGTTCCTGAAGGAGGAACTAAAAACAGTTCCATCACACTTCAGTGGTGATGGAACTCTCTGAACTTGGGATCCAGGATGCCAGGCACCCATAGCCAGTCCCAGTCCCAGCCCCAGTGGTCTCACTTGTTTGGATTTACAAAGACAGAGTCACTCTTTCTTGGTACCTACAGATGTGAGGAAGGCCAAATGCAAGAAAGCTCTGAAGCAGAGCTTTTCCTGAGAAAGCAAGTAGAGGCTCACCCCTGGCTCCTGACAACTTCACGGAGTTGGCCAAGGAGACCAGATCTAAGACAGGACAGGCCATTTCGGGGGAACATTATTGGCCCACAAGTCAGAGGACACTCCGGATAGTCACACACCTACCTGGGCGAAGGAGGTGCCTTTTTTTTTGTGGTTATGAGTTTGTGGTCTTGTGTCATGTTCTTAGAATAGGTAGAAAAGTAGGTTTGTTTAGTTTGGAGTGGACTGTTTCTAATAAGTCGTTTGACAAGGCGAGTGTTTCTATGTCTGTGTATCACATTGTGTCCGGGGTTGTAGACATTAAAAAAAATGCATCAATGGATGTGTCCTATCTAGTAGAAAGCTTCACAGCATTTATCCAGCCAAAGTGATGAATGGACTGTAGCTTGCCTTATGGATGGGCAACACCTACTATCTTTCTAAGTTCCTGTTTTCTTCCTGAATTCTGGCCACTCTCCAGAATAAGCCCATGGTTTTGTGTCCAAGATATGTACCCCCTCCAAACTCTGTAACATGGCCATGAACTGGATAGCTGAAGTGAATGGCGAGCATCTCAGAAAACTCAGATATCAGTGTGACCAGGAAAGTCTCAGTGGAGAAACCCTGCTTTGGGCCTTTTGCTTACCTATTGTTCTGTTGCACTGAATGTCAGGAAGGTCTTTGACTCAGGCCATCCCTTTGTGAAGCCTGAAGAAAACAGTTTTCAAATGGAAATGAATGGGTATACCTGTGGCTCTTTGCTTAATTGCTTTGGAAAGGGATTGTCTGAATCAGCCCCTTGGCCCTGAGTGAGGCTGTGGCTTAGATTCTCAACACCTGATGGATTTAAAGAAATTTCCCATGTGTGCATCCCAAACCAAAATGGCCAAAAGAGCAGTCTTTGGGATGAAGTCTGTCGCCTTCCTCTGTAAGGTTCCTGACCTCCATCAAGTGAGAATAGGGATTCTTTGAGTGAAATGAATTTTTCCAACTTACAGAGGCTAGGCTATAGGTGCTTGGGTTTTCCATGACTCCAATTCAAATAAAGATTCTAAACCCCACGGTCAGTTGGCCTCAAATTGGAGAAGTGGACCTGAATTAATGACAGGAGTATTTGATTACTCCAGGTTCACAGCAAGTGTCCAGGCCACCCTGACTTTAGGCAAATGAGAGGAAAGGGAACATATTTTGGACACTGTCTTGGTCTGCGCACCTTATGGAAACCTCCAGCCAGTGGTTATGATGAGTGTCTATATAAAAGAAGATGAGGGCCATATGGGAGTGTTTTGGTTTTAACTGTGGTCATTTGTGTGGTGGTTGGAAGAGATGACTTTGTCCACCTGGGCTTGAACTCTGGTATGATTCCCCTTAGAGACTGAGTTTTAGAACTGACCTCAGAGAAGTATTGCAATAAATAGTGTTGCAATTTTAGGAGGCCATGCATGAGAATCGCCCTTGGAAAATGAGATCTATTCCCAGGATGGCTTTCCACAGAGCTTGGGAAATCTAAGCCACGATATCCCAATATTTTATTCTTAAAGACTTTGCAGCCATAGTTGAGATTCCAAACACTCATGGACCTCACATTTTAGACCTCAATGGTCCTGGATTCATGTGACCTTTTGGCCACTCTTTGGAAAGGCTTGCCTGTGAGAGTTCTCCAGAGCTTTCATTTAAATGAGCTTCCTCACCATTTAATGGTTCCTGAATGAATTGAAACCCACAGTGCCTCAAACTTCATCTTTGAAAAATGGTGATATAAATACCATGAAACTTTTGAAATTCCCATGACCAGGTGGCACTGGAGAACCTGTGGATGTCCGGTTGCAGATCATGAGTGTACCAGACAGGGCCTTGATTGACTGGGTTTCGTGATAATGGTGTAGAACAGAGATGCCAATAAGTTGGAGCCTGCTGAGTAGTGAGTGTAGAGCAGTGGACTGTAGGTGTGTGAATAAATATTTTTGGTAGGACCACCTGGATCTGCCATTGGCTTCCAAAGACATGTGACTTGCATGGTGCAGGCAGCAGATCCTTATATGTAAAGGCATCTTGTTATATGGAGAGGTTTCAGGGCAATGTTCAGAATCAGGTTGCTATAGTCAAGGGGAAAACTATTTGGAATAGAAGCATGGTTTGTACATTCTCTTGGAGACCTTGACAAACCACACGTGACAGAACTCCCTCCAGCATTTTGTCCCAGTTCAACTCCTTGTATTTCGTGAAGCCAATGTCAAACTCCCAGTGCAGCAGTAAGAAACACCACTAAAACTGGAGGATGACCAACTGACTTCACAGACAACACGGGGAGACACTTAGCTCCCAGTGGCCACAGTTTACCGACAAAGAGAGAATTCATAACTGCTGTCTCATGTTCATTAGAAAATAAGTAACCATGTCATCCAGGTCACATAAATGCAGACCCAGATTTGATGGGGTCACTACAAATGAAGCTAATTCTCCTAACAATTACATATATTTCATGTGCCCAACCTCAGAGGAAGTTTCTCAAGAAGTCTTTAGGCCAGCACAGCTCCATGTTTGTGGAGTATTTACTCTCTCCCTTACTTTTGGAAACTGTTCTACCACCTCCAGTGTTGTGAACTCCTGAGCATTTTCCATTCCACATATGTATTCACATATTTTCTAACTCCTCTCAACTAATTGTGTCTTACTTGGAGCAATGGTTATGTCAAGGCTTCGTTCTGGATGAGAGTGGGAAGATTTTTGTGTAGCACATATTTGCATACACATTAGATTCATTTTCCTATTTTCCATTTGAAATACTGAATCCCTGACACTAACCCATACCCTACTAGACTCTGACTACTAATCTTAATATAATGGAGAAAAAGAAACCTAACTAAATAGAAATACAGGCCTTTCATAGGAAGCATGGTGTATGCTTGGATTTGCCTTCTGCTTTATCAAGAGTATGTGTTATAAATCTAGTCAAGTTTTCATTGTAGTATTTTTCCCTGAGCTTTTAAAGTTAACTTATATGTAAATTCCTGTCTCTCTTTTTCTGTAGCCTATTGAGTACATGTATTTTTTTAAGCATATATAGTATCCTACCTGGTAACACACGTATATTCTTGTGAGCTCACTGACTTTGGATATAAAAATTGTGAGAAGAGATTACTTCCCCTAAATACTGATGGAACTGAAAATTCAACCTATGGGTGAGCTTCCTAGTGAAAAACATTATACATAAATCCATGTTCAGTAAAATGAATATTTTTGGACATGTGGATGTATTATATTTCGTGATGAATTTCAATTGGCATATATATTGCTAAATATTAATGTGTGTGTGTGTGTGTGTGTGTGTGTGTCTATATATATATATATATATATATATATATATATATATATACTCTCCAGATTTTCCAAAATATGAAATAAGTGTGTCTTATTATACATTCCCTAAATTCATTCATGTTCCTGTATGAGTCAGTCTTTCTTGGTACCTACAGATGTGAGGAAGGCCAAATGCAAGAAAGCTCTGAAGCGGGGCTATTCCTGGGAAAGCAGGTAGTGGCTCACCGCTGGCTCCTGACAACTTCACAGAGTTGGCCAAGGAGACCAGATCTGAGACAGGACAGGCCATTTTGGGGGAACATAGTATGGCCCAAAAGTCAGAGGACACTCCGGATAGTCACAGACCTACTTGGGGGAAGGAGGTGCCTTTGTGGGTGTGGGTGTGGGTTTGTGGTTTTGTCTAATGTTCTGAGAATAGGTAAGAAAGGCGGTTTGTTTACTTTGGAGTGAACTGATTCTAGTAAGTCGTTTGACACGGCGAGTGTTTCTAGGTCTGTGTATCCCACCGTGTATGTGGTTGTAGACTTTAGAAAACAGAAAGCTTCAATTGATGTGTCCTGTGTAGTAGAAAGCTTCCCAGCATTCATACTTCCCAATTTATGAATGGACTGCGGCTTGCCTTATCAATGAGCAACCCCTGATATCTTACTAAGTTTCTGGGTTTTTTTCTGAATCCTGGCCACTCTCCAGAATAGGCTCATGATATTGTTTCCAAGATATGTACCACCTCTAAACTCAGTGACATGGCCATGTACTTGATAGCTGAAGGGAATGGCGAGCGTCCCAGAAAACTCAGATATCTGTGATCAGGAAAAGTCTCAGTGGAGAAACACTGCTTTGGGCCTTTTGCTTACCTATTTTTCTGTTGCCCTGAATGTCAGGATGATCTTTGCCTCAGGCCACCCATTTGGAAGCATTAAGAAAACAGTTTTCAAATGCAAATGAATGGGCATCACATGTGGCTCTTTGCTTAATTGCTTTGGAAAGGAATGTGTCTGAATCAGGCTATAGGTCCTCTGTGAGGCTGTGGCTTAGATTCTCAGCACCTGATGCATCTAAAGAAAGATCCCATGTGTGCATCATAAACTACATTGGCTAAAAGAGCATTCATTGTGGAAGAATTCTCTCGCCTTTCTCTGTAAGGTTCCTGACCTCCATCAAGTAAGAATACGAACCTTTGGTTCAAATAAGATCTTCAAAGCCCTGCAGAAACTAGCCCATAGGTGCTTGGGTTTCAACTGAATCCAAATCACATGAAGAATCTATACCTGGTGCTGGGGATGTGGCTCACGCCCTAGCGTGCTCGCCTGGCATGCGTGCGGCCCGGGTTCGATCCTCAGCACCACATACAGACAAAGATGTTGTGTTCGCCAAATACTAAAAAAGAAAAGTATTAAAATTCTCTCTCTCTCCCCGTCTTTTCACTCTCTCACTCTTTCTAAAAAAAAAAAAAAAAAGAATCTATACCTGACAGTCAGTAGGCCTCATATTGGAGAAGCAGAGCAGTATTAACAGCAGGCCTATTTGATCATTCCTGGTTCCCAAGATGGGTGTCCAGGCCAACATGTCTTTATGCAAATGAGGGGCAAGGGAGGTTATTTTGGACACTGTCTTGTGCTGCACCCCTCATGGAAAACTCCAGCCAGAGGTTATGATGAGTGTCTGTATGGACGAAGATGAGGGCCATGTGGGAGTGTTTTGGTTTAAATTGTGGTCATTTGTGTGACAGTTGGAACAGATGCCTGGGTCCACCTGGACTTGAACTCTGGTGTGATTCCCCTTAGAGAATGAGTTCTGGAACAGACCTCAGAGAAGTACTGGCATAAATTGTGTTGGGATTTTATGAGGCCACGCATGAGAGTCACCCTTGGAAACTGAGATCTTGGCCCAGGGAGGCTTTTCCCAGAGCACTTGGAATCTCAGCCAGGATATCACATGATTTTATTCTGAAAAACTTGGCAGCCATAATTGAGAGTCAAAACACACATGGACATCACATTGTAGACCTCAATAGGCCTGGATTCATGTGACATTTTGGCCACTGTTTGGGAACCTTCCTGTGAGGGTTCTCCAGAGATTTCATTGAAATGAGCTTCCTCACCATTTAATGGTTCCAGAATAAATTGAAACCCACAGTGCCTCCAACTTCCTCCTTGAAAAGTGGCTAGATAAATACCATGAAATTTTTAAAATTCCCATGACCAGGTGGCACTGGAGAATCTTTGGATATCCTGAGGATGATCATGAGTATACCAGTCAGTGCCTTGATTGACTGGTTTTTATGAAGATGGTGCCGAACAGAGATGCCAAGAAGTTGAAGCCTGCTGAGGAGTGGGCATAGAGCAGTGGTGGGCAGGTGTGTGATAAAACATCTGTGGTGGGGCCATGTGGATCTCCCATTGGCTTCCAAATGCCTTGTGACAGACATGGTGCAGCCAGCAGTCCCTTCTATGTAAAGGCATCTTGTTATATGGAGAGGTTTCAGGGCAATGTTTAGAATCGGGTTGCCATGGTCATGGGGGCAAGCTATGTGGAATATAAGCCTGGTTGATGCATTCTTCTGCAGACCCTGACCTACCACAGGTGACAGATCTCCCTCACGCACTGGGTAACAGTTGAATTCTTTGTATTTCGTGAAGCAAATACAAAAATTCCATTTCAGCAGCAAGAAACACCACAAAAAGTGAAGGATGCCCAAATGGCTTCACAGTCCACATGTGGATACACTTAGCCCCCCGTGGCCACAGTTTACCCTAAAAGAGAGAATTCAACATTGCTGCCTCATGTTCATTGGAAAATAAGAAACCATGACCTCCAAGTCACATAGATGCAGACCCAGATTTGATGGTCTCACTACAAAGAAAGCTAAAATTCCCAACAACAACATATATTTCAAGTGCCCAACGTCAGAGGCAGATTATCAAGAAGTCTTTAGGCCAGCAGAGCTCCATGGTTGTGGAGTGTTTACCCTGTCCCTTACTTTTGGAATCTCAGAAGGGAGGAAGATACACCAAGCCAATTGACGGCTCCTTTTGAAAAAATTGTACCACCAATGACATCATCAGCAAATATAACCCAACACTACCACAAGTTGCTGCACAAACAGATAGTTTACAATGCATACATGTGAGTTCACAATGTGTCCAGGCAAGTTCTGCAAGCAGTTCAGTGATGGCTATTGCAGAAGCTGTAGATTGGTTTTATCTTTGATTTCACCAGCACTGTGACGAAGATAGAAATTCTGGCAATAATGGCTAAAGAAAAAATTATGTAACATTCCAGAAAACACTGAAAGAAAACAATTTTCTTAACAATTTACATTGTCTTGGAGAGAATTATTAAATATAATGAAAAGGAAATGTGAAAGAAAACAAACAGATCTGTTAACCTCCTTTTTTGTTCACATTTTAAAACAATCCTCAACAGCTGTTTACCCAATTTAAATTAAACCATTTAAATAATGTCAATAAAAAAATATTTGGATCAATTTTTTCATGAGCCCTCATCATATATGATATATGGACATATGAACATTCAAACATATAACACAAAACACAAGTGTGCACACATAATATAATACATACAACACATAACCTAATAGTAAAGGCCTTATAACTTTTTACATGTGAAATCTCCATTGCAATGTTTAAAAACTCTATTGTCAAAAAATAGAACTGATCACCAAAACATTAAACTAGGTATGTATGAGCTCAAAAAAACAAACTAAAATGTGGGAAAAGGCAATAATAAAATAGATATTGAAAAAAGCATCCGGTTCTATCTTAGATGTAAGGGTAGCCAAACTGGAATTTTGGATATCAGCTGATATGGACTTGAGTCAAATCATCTTCTTTTTGTTCTGTAGAAATCGCTTCAGTTAATCTCTCTGGAATCCAAATCGGCTGTTGTTCTCTCTGTGGAAACACACAAACAGGCCCCTGGCTCCAGACAATCATTGGGTCAGGACCTTGGTTAATCTCTCTGGAATCCAAATCGGCTACTGTTTTTCCTGTGGAAACAGACAAACAGACCCCCGACTCCAGACAATTACTGGGTCAGGACCTTTCCATTGTCCTGTTAGAATATCTTTCCAAAGAACCTTGGGCTTATGCACATTTTTTGGACACATATGCCTTTCCCCAGCACTAAGTCCTGATGAATCCAAATTTTAAAAGTTTAGAATAAAAAGGGTTATTTTAAGTTTGTCTTTGGGGAATATATACCCTTTCCCAATTGCGTCTTTTTTGCTTTAATAAGTACTTTTTAATAGTTTGATGAGCTTTTTCAACTATGCCTTGTCCCTTTGGATTGTATGGGATTAATGTTATATGAGTAATGCCAAATGATGACCAAAATTGTTTAAAAGAGGTAGAAGTATAACCAGGGGCATTATCTGTTTTTAACTGTTTGGGAACGCCCACAGTGGCAAAATTTTGTAAGCAATGAGTGATAATATCTTTAGTTTTTTCTCCGGCATGAAGGGTGCCCATCAAAAATCCAGAAGAAGTATCAACTGTAACATACAAATATTTTAATTTTCCAAATCCTGGCAAGTGTGTGATGTCCATCGGCCAAATATGATTAGGTATCAATCCTCTAGGATTGACTCCAAGATTAACTTGTGGTAAAAAGGTCACACAATTTTGACATTGTTTTATTATTTGTCTAGCTTTTTCCTTAGTTATTTTAGAAGGCTTTTGTAAGGTATTAGCTTTGACATGGAACTTTTTACGAAAATTTATAGCTTCTTCTAGTGTAGAGAAAATATGTATGTCATGTGTACTTTTATTTGCTAAATCATTGCCCAAACTGATGGCTCCAGGCAATCCTGTATGTGCCCTGATATGTCCTATGAAGAATGGATCTTTTCTGTCCCAGATTATACTTTGTATAGTGGAAAGCAAGGAGAAAACAGTAGAGGAATGGGAAATCCTACCAGCATCTTCAAGGCATACTATAGCATTAACTATATGCTGACTATCAAAAATAAATTAAATACAGAATCTTTAAACATCACAAAAGCTTGTAATACTGCATTAAGCTCTACATTTTGAGCTGATTGTTTGGGTACTAGAAATGTAAAAGTTTGATCAGGTGTAACTATTGCTGCTGTACCATTATTTGATCCATCAGTAAATATATTTGGAGCATTCATGATAGGTGTTTTTCTTGTCAATTTTGGAAAAATTAGAGGATGCGATGACCAAAAAGACAATAAAGGATTAGATGGTAAGTGATTATGAAATGAAACATTAGATTTGCACATGATTATTGACCAAGTATTTAACTCATTAACTAACTCATCAATTTGATTCAGAGTATGTGGAGTAATAATTTTATTGGGAGCAATCCCAAGCACTCACTTTGCTGCTTTTATTCCTTTGGGTATTAATTGTCCTATAGCCTCAGGGTACCTAGTAAGAATAGTGTTAGGAGAATAAGATAAATGTATCTATAATAATGGACCTTCTTGCAAAAATACTCCTGTAGGAATATTTTTTGTTGGTAGACAATAAATAATAAAGGCAAACTTATATCAATTCTATCCAATTGCATATTTTCCATATATGTTTCAATGATTTTTAATGCCTTTCTTGCTTCAGGCGTTAACATGTACCGTGAATTGGGATATGATGGACCTTTTAGGATATCAAATAAATATCCCAACTCTCCTGTTGGTATACCTAGATAAGGCCTTATCCAATTTATGTCTCCTAATAACTTTTGAAAGTCGTTATGTGATTTGAGTTGATCTACTTGTATTTGAATTTTTGGTGGCGGTACATGGTTGAGGATAATAGAACACCTAAATAATTAATTGGAAAATTTAATTGTACTTTATCTATTGCTATATCTAGATTATTTTTTAATAAGTTTGTAAGTGTGGCATAACATTCTAGCAATGTGTTTTTAGCTTTGTGTGCTAATAATACATCATCCATATAGTGAAATATTTGTAGTTCAGGATTTTGATTTCTAAGTGGCTTGATTACTTTGTTAAAATAAATTTGACACATTGTTGGGCTGTTAGCCATCCCTTGAGGCAGTACTTTCCATTCATATCTCTGATCAGAACCTTCATGATTCAGTGCAGGGATAGTAAATGCAAAACGTGGACTATCCTCAGGATGAATTGGAATTGAAAAAAAAAAAAAACCTTTAATATATATAAGTAATTTTGTTAAACCCTCCTCCTATGGGCAATTCCTTTTAAAATGTCCTGTTTGTTCACAATTGTAGCATGTTCTTGGCCTGGCATCTAATGCCTGTTTTAGTGCAGCTGCCACAATTTGCCCTTCTTCATTAATGTCTCTGGCATCTAAAGCCTGTTTTACTGCAGTTGCCACGACTTGCTCTTGTTCATTAATGTCTCTACATAATTTAATATATGTGTTTAAATCTTCATGTTTCCATGGTCTAATTATATCTCTGCACCAACTATTCGCTTGCTCATAAGCCAGTTTTTTTAGTAATAGCATTGCTTGTTCTGTTTTCCCAGAACCTCTGGTACCTGTTTGAATAAGCCTATCGACAAATTCAGCATAAAGTTAATTAGCTCCTTGTATTACTTTAGATAATTGACCTTGTAAACCTCCAAGTCCTTGTAAAGTCTTCCATGACTTAAATGCATCTACAGCAATTTATGCACATACACCAGAATCATATGCAATTTGTTGCTGCTGATCCTCATAAGGTCCCTTTCCTAACAACATATCTAGATTTCTCTGAGGATAACCAGCTGCTGCATTTCGCATAGCCGTCTCCTTGCAAAATTCCTCATTGTCAACCTTCCATAACAGGTATTGTCCTCCATTTAGCACAAAGTTACACATATTAGCGCAATCCGCTGGCTTCATGTTCAAGTTGTTAATGGTTTCGACCATGCTTACAGTGAAGGGTGCTTGAGGACCATAGGTTGTTACAGCCTCTTTTATCTGCTTCACTGTTTTGAAATTTAAAGCATGGTAAACTCGCTGCCCTCCTACCTCAAATATAGGGCATGTTAATATTTGAGATCTTGTCTCAGGATCCCAACTATCAACTGTGGGGGTTGGGGGCTTCCCAGCATATGGAGGTGGCCTTGTTAGTTGGACACTTACGTCCTCTGGTGATAGAAAAGTATTAGTAGCAGTCTCCTGTAGAGGTGGTTCTGTTGGTTGGACACTTACACCCTCTGGTGATAGAAAGGTGTTAGTAGTAGTCTCCTGTTGTAAATTTCCCCCTGATGGCTTTTACTGTTTTACACTTTCTTTCTCTGTCTGACTAGCTTGAGAGGCCTTCTCTTTTACATGATTTTTTTCCTCTGTCTGACTGGTTCGAGAGACCTTCTCTTTTACTTGAATTTTTTCCTCTGTCTGACTAACTTGAGAGACCTTCTCTTTTACTTGAATCAATATGTCTTCTCCTTCCTCTACCATTGTCTGAACTGAAGGCTTTTGACTAAACAAACAAGATACGAAAGTCCACAATGGCAATGTGCCAACTGGCAGAGTCCCTGGGCTTTTCTTTTCTATTCTTTTTAAATCTTCACCATGATGGTTCCATTGTGATATATTTAACAACTCCTCCTTAAAAAGCCATGGGCTACATTTTTGTATTGTATCAACGTATGCCCTGACTGCTCTTAATTTTACTGGGATGCCTCCTTCCTCTAACAATTTACTTAACACTTTTTCAGTTTGTTTTTTTTTTTTCTAATTTCTGATGCCATATTTCTACTATAATACAACCCAACAAGATAACACCAAACAAAACAGAGATAGAATGAAATAAAAATGGAAAAACAAAATATCATTATAGCCTTTCTCTCTATCTGTTCCTCAGACACAAATAGTTTTTCCTCAGATGTGAGCGGTTTTTCTTCCGTCTCACTCGTCTCCAGGGACAGGCAATTTAAAGCAAATGTGAAGCAAAACAAAAGAGGAATCTTAAAATGGCTACCCATCCTCTTGTCCTGCCCTCAGGGGCAAGCAGTTTACCTTATCAGTTACCCTCAGTCACTCCCCATGCGAGCCACCAAATGCTGCAGTCTGGCTGGGCACAATCAGGAGCCACTTTTCAAAAGAAAGCAACTTTATTTTTAGAACCACACACGCCAAGCAAAAGAGCCTCTCAGGAAAAACCCTCAGAGCCCCAACTGTCACCACCGGCTTCCCACAAGCCTTTCCCTCCCACACAAGCCTCTCTCCTCTTCCCACAATCCTCCTGCTCTTCAGGCCGATTGGCTGGGTCACGTGTGGAGTCAAAAAAGTCCCCCAATGAGCAGCTCTGTGATCTGAAAAGGCAGGGAAGCAGCCCAATGAGCATCACCGCAGAGGAGCCAATCAGCTAGATGTTGCTGGGGCCGCTGTGAGCCAAATATCAGCTGGCAGTCTGAAAGGGTGGGGAAACAGCTCAATGAGCATCTCCAATGAGCATCACCGCAGAGGAGCCAATCAGCTAGATGTTGCTGGGGCCACTGTGAGCCAATCATCAGCCGGCAGCTGAAAGTTTGCAGGCAGCTGGAAGTTTGCTGGGCCCCTTAGGCTGCAGCTATGAACAGGAGTTGTATGCACCATTCACTGAAGGTAGTTTTCAGTACTAGGAAACAAATATGTATTTCAGGTGGATGAATATTTCTGACAATAATCTGGTGAAAAGTTGATTATAAATCCACATACTTGAACATGAATGAATTTAGGGAGTGCAAATAAGACATATATATTTCATATTTTGAAAAATCTGTAGAGTGTGTGTGTATACACACACACACACACACACACACACACACACAGATATTAAAATGCAGCAACATATATGCCAATCGAAATTCACCATGAAATACACATCATTCACAGATCCAAACATATTCAATTTACTTTACAGGGATTTATGTATAATGTTGTTCTACTAGGAGGCTCTCCCATAGTTTGAATTTCAGTTCCAACAGCGTTTACGAGGAGTGATCCCTTCTCAAAATTTGTATCTGCCAAGTCAGCCACCTCACAAGAATGTAGGTGTGATACCAGCTGGGATTTGATATGTGCATATAAAAATACATGTGCTGAATAGGCTACACACAAAGGGAGACAGGAATTCACATATTTGTTAACTTTAAAAACACATGGATATCTAATTCAATTAAAAATAGACTGGATTTATAACACCTAACCTTTATCATGCAAAAGGCAAGTTCAAGAATACACCATTCCTCTTCTGAACTGCTTGTATTTCAATTCTGATTTGGTTACTTTTCTGCATCATATTAGAATTAGTAGTCAGAGTGTAGTAGGGTATAAGTTAGTGTCAGGGATTCAGTATTTCAAATGGAAAATTGGAAAATGAATCCAATGTGTATGCAATATGTGTTACACAAATAACTTCCCACTCTAATTCAGAAAATGGCTTGACATAACCTTCGCCCAAAGAAAGACAAAATTAGAGGAGAAGAGTCAGAAAATCTGTAAATACATATATGGAATGGAAAATTCTCAGAAGTTTAAAACTTTTGAGGCTTTAGAGGAGCTTCCAAAACTTAGGGACAGGGTAAAACTCCACAAACATGGAACTCTACTGGCCTAAAGACTTCTGGAGATACTGACAATGAGGTTGGGCACTTGAAATATACATTGTTGTCAGGAGCTTTAGCTTCCTTTTTAGTGAGAACATCAAAGCTGAGTCTGCATCTATGTGACCTGGAGGACATGGTTTCCTATTTTTCAATGAACATGAGGCAGCAGTGTTGAATTTTCTCTTTGTAGCTAAACTGTGACCACTTAGGGCTAAGTGTCTCCCCATGTGGACTTGAAAGCCATTTGGTCATCCTCCAGTGTTCGTGTTATTTCTTGCTCCTGCACTGGGTGTTTTGTATTTGCTTCAAGGCATATAAGGAGTTCAACTGAGACACAGTCCTGGAGGGTGTCCTGTAATATGTGGGGGGTCAGGGTCTGCAGGAGAATGCAACAACCAGGCTTCTATCCAACATTGCTTGCCCCCTTGATCATAGCAACCAGATTGTGAACATTGCCCTGAAAACTCTCTATGTAACAATATGCCTTTATATACAAGGGTGTGCTGGCTGCACCATGTCATTCACAAGCCATTTGGAGCCAGTGTAAGATCCACATGACCCCACCACAGATGTTTTATCACACACCTGCACACCACTGCTCTAGGCCTACTACTCAGAAAGCTCCAACTTACTGACATCTCAGTTCTACACCATTTTCATGAAACACAGTCAATCAAGGCACTGTCTGGTACCCTCATGATCAGCAACAGGACATCCTAAGGTTCTCCAGTGCCACCTGGTCATGGAAATTTCAAAAATGAAGTTTTTGAAATTTCATAAATGAAGTTGAAGGCACTGTGGGTTTCAATTCATTCAGGAACCATTAAATGATGAGGAAGCTCATTTCAATGAAAGCTCTGGAGAACTCTCAGAGACAAGGCTTCCCAAAGAGTAGGCAAAAGGTCACATTGTGGTCTACAATGTGAGGTCCATGTGTGTTTTTACTCTCAACTACGGCTGCCAATCTTTCAGAATAAAATCATGGCATATCTTGGGTGAGATTCCCAGTGCTCTGTGGAAAGCCCCCCTGGGCGTAGATCTCAGTTTCCAAGGACGAATCTCATGGGTGGACTCCTAAAATCCAAACACAATACATGGCAATACTTCTCTGAGGTCAGTTACAGAACACAGTCTCTAAGGGGAATCACACCTGAGTTCAATCCTAGGTGGACCCAGTCATCTCTTCCAAACGCCAAACAAATGACCACAATTAAAACCAAAACACTCCCACATGGCCCTTATCTTCTTCCAATAGACACACATAATATCCATTGGCTGGGGGTTTTCATGAGGGGCGCTGTGCAAGACAGTGTCCAAAATAAACTTCCTTGCCCCTCATTTGCCTAAAGTCAGGGTGTCCTGGACACCCTTCCTGTTAACCATGAGTGATCAAATAGGACTGCTGTTAATACTGTTCCAATTCCCCAATTTGAGGCCTACTGGCTCTGGGGTTTAGATTATTTATGTGAATTGGAGTTATGAGAAAACCCACGCATCTCTGGGCTAGCCTCTGCAGGGCTTTGAAGAACTCATTTGACCGAAAGATCCCGATTCACAATTGATAAAGGTCAGGATCCTTAGAGGAAGGCGAGAGACTTCATCCACAATGACTGTTCTTTTGGCTATTTTGGTTTTGGATACAGAAGAGATTTTTCTTTAGATCCCTCAGGTGCTGAAAATCTAACCACAGCATCACAGAGGGCAAAGAGGCTTATTCAGACCCATCCCATTTCAAAGCAATTAAGCAAAGAGCCACAGGTGATGCCCATTCATTACAATTTGAAAACTGTTTGCTTCAGCCTTCACCAAGGGGTGGCCTGAGGCAAAGACCTTCCTGACATTCAGGGCAACCGAACAATAGGTAAGCAAAAGGCCCAAAGCAGGGTTTCCCACTGAGACTCTTCTGGTCACGCTGGTATCTGAGTTTTCTGAGATGCTCGCCATTTCCTTCAGCTATCCAGTACATGGCCATGTCACAGAGTTTGGTGGTGGTACATATCTTGAACACAAAACCATTTGCCCATTCTGGACAGTGCCCACAATTCAGGAAGAAAACAGAAACTTAAGGAGATAGGAGGTGTTGCCAATCGAAAAGTCAAACCGCAGTCCATTCACAAATTGGGCAGAATGAATGCTGGGAAGCTTTCTACTAGACAGGACACATCCATTGATACATTCTCTTTTCTAATGTCGACAACCACGGACACAGTGGGATACACAGACCTAGAAACACTCGCCTTGTCAAATGACTTACTAGAAATAGTCCACTTCAAACCAAACAAACTGCTTTTCCTATCAATTCTCAGAACATGTGACAAAGCCACAAACACACACCCACACCCACAAAGGCAACTTCTTTACCCAAGAAGGTCTGTGAATATCCGGAGTGTCCTCTGACTAGTTGGCCATTATTTGTTCCCCCAAAATGGCCTGTCCTGTCTCAGATCTGGTCTCCTTGGCCAACACTGTGAAGTTGTCAGGAGCCAGGGGTGAACCACTACCTGCTTTTTCATGAAAGACCCCTCTTCAGAGCTTTCCTGGCATTTGGCCATCATCATATCAGTAGGTACCAAAAAAGACTTACTCTGTTCTTGGTAAATCCAAATAAGTTAGCCCACTGGGACTGTGACTGGGACTGTCTCTGGATGCCAGGCTTCTTGGATCCCAAGTTCAGAGAGCTCCATCACCAATAAATTAGTTAGTTCACTTCCTTCAGGAACTGAATTATGACACTACCTTGGCAACCACTTTGTTTTAACAGTAGCTTCGAAGGGTCTCATGTGATGGAGGCTGCCTCTACTTCCTGTGACAGTTTCACAAGTTAAAATGGTATATCAACCATAGGCACCTGGGAACAGCTCACCATACAAGATTCGTTTGGTCCGTCTTCTCTACATAAAGAAGAAAGTGGCTGATTCAGACAAATCCCTTCATTCTGAGCAGGTTGTTTGCCATGGAAGATGACTTTTGCTCTCTCAGGTCCTAAATAGCTGCATACATCTTCTCCAGGGATCATTTCTGCATGGACCTTGAGGTTCTCTGCCGGTGGAAGATCCCCTCTATTTCTGTATTGTAAGACAAACTCTGTCCCTGCTCTTCTGTATAGTTAGATTGAGGGAAAAGTGTATGGTAAGGCTTAATAACAGGTTCGATTTGGCTTAGGAATCATTCTGATTGATGAATAATGGTATTGGGTACCTGTGATATTTACAAGAATATACAAGTGAAATATAAGTATGAAAACAGAAATCTAGGTAAGATATGAAGCCCAGAAGAGCATTAGGCTCTTGATTGGGATACTTAGCTTTGAATTTTGTTCTGCACAGATGTGTCAGATAAATCGATATACCATGGCATAGGACCTTGTACCTTGGATGATTGAATGTTGAAGAGAACATCCAGTCAAACAGGGATAGTCGGTATTATT